>NC_142076.1:11128100-11415600 GCF_059756535.1 Pantherophis guttatus | reverse complement strand
AACAGGTGTCACACATTGGCGGTTGTGATGCATATTTTGGGTGACAGGGAGCCGCAGCAGAGGGGTGAAAGAGCCACATGCAGCTCCAGAGCCGCAGGTTGCTGACCCTTGTTCTAGTCCAACCCCCTGCTTAGGCAGGAAACCCTATATACCATTTTAGACAAACGGTTATCCAATTGTCTCACTAAGGGTGACATTATGGCGATGTTCCAATATTTGAGGGGCTACCACAAAGAAGAGGGGGTCAAGCTATTTTCCAAAGCATCAGAAGGCAAGACAAGAAGCAATGGATGGAAATCAATCAAAGAGAGAAGCAACCTAGAACTAAGGAGAAATTTCCTGACACTGAGAACAATTGACCAGTGGAACAACTTGCCTTCAGAGGTTGTGGATGCTCCATCAATGGAGGCTTTTTAAGAAGAGACTGGACAGCTACTTGTCTGGAATGATATATGGTCTTCTGCTTGAGCAGACGGTTGGACAAGAAGACCCACAAGGTCCCTTCCAACTCTGTTATTCTGTTATCTCTTTTGTTACTATATTATCTATCATTTAGCCTACAAAGCCAGAAGCCTCCAGATCAGGGATCTCCAACCATGGCAACTTTAAGGCTTGTCTTAAAGTCAGGATAGCCACTCCCTCAAATTTCCCAGGTGTATCTGTTAGAGTGAGAGCAATACAGATTTAGTCTGGCAAGATGCTGTCTGTTGGGCGTAACCAAATAAAGAACTGAATTCTGGCTGAATTTCTTTGTTGTTCTTGGGCTTAGCCTGACAAATAACAACAATTTCCTGACTTGTTCACACAGGACTTTTAAACATTCTCAAATATAGTAACATGTTTGCAAATTCTAATGTGATATTTCCTATGGCTCATTGTTGGCCTATGAAGCCTGACTTTTGATACACCCTATGTACCAAAGGGTGTATCAAAAAAAAAAAAAAAAAAAGGGACGCGGTGGCCCAGTGGCTAAGACGCTGAGCTTGTTGATTGAAAGGTCGGCAGTTCAGCTGTTTGAATCCCTAGTGCCATGTAATGGGGTGAGCTCCCGTGACTTGTCCCAGCTTCTGCCAACCTAGCAGTTTGAAAGCAGGTAAAAAATGCAAGTCGAAAAATAGGGACCACCTTTGGTGGGAAGGGAACAGCGTTCCGTGCGCCTTTGGCATTGAGTCATGCCGGCCACATGACCACGGAGATGTCTTCAGACAGCGCTGGCTTTTCGGCTTTGAAACGAAGGTGAGCACCGCCCCCTAGAGTCAGGAACGACTAGCACATATGTGCGAGGGGAACCTTTACCTTTAATGTACATATATGTATATACACAGTACATATACATACATATTACAGACTAGTGTCTACTTCATGCCACTTTTTTATTTTTGTTTTATAACGCTTCACGAATTTGCGTGTCATCCTTGTGTAGGGGCCATGCTAATCTTCTCTGTATCATCCTTGCGCAGGGGCCATGCTAATCTTCTCTGTATCATCCTTGCGCAGGGGCCATGCTAATCTTCTCTGCATCGTTCCAATTTTAGTATATGTGCTGCCGAAGCGAGCACTACTTCATGCTACTTGAAGATACGGTAATAATGAAGTAGCAGGAAGCTGACAGGTAAAAAAGAAGCGGTAAATGGGCCGCAGTGAATAAATATGATCCTTCAAATGTGGGCATTAATCTAGCTATCAAGTACAACCTCCCCAAATAGAATCCCTTGGAAATTGGCGGAAGGAATAAAAAACAAGTTAATTTTGAGGAATGGTTGCATATGCGCAATGCGTGACCTCAGGTTCATGTGGCTTGCATTTCCCTCTTCAGCTTGATGGGATTTCATTTCCTCTTATTATTCCATTTATGGGTTAGAATACGAGCATTCCAAACGCAAAGGCAGGATATATAGTAAATTAACACAGGCTGAAATGGCTCCATATTCCATTGAACTTGACACACGCTGCTTATATAAAATATACCCGCTCCAGATTATAGCTGTAGTGAACTATTTTTTTTTTTCTGTTCCGTTTTTAATCTTCCTGTCCCAGGCCTTGCTACTAGGGAAGGAGCAGTGAAGGAATGTAATGGATCAGATAATATTTTCAGGGTTTTATTTATGGTATGCTTCCAAGCTTATGAATCAGCAAAAAGCAAGCAACCTTATGCCCAAACTATTTTTTTTTTTAAAAAAAACAATAACTAGCATTTGTTGGAACCATTTGTTTCTTTGAATGGCTAATTCCAATTTCCATAGATGTCAACTATTTTTTTATGAGAGAATATATCAATCCTATATTAATGGGTGAAAGCCTGCAGTACGGAGTCAGAAAACTCTCTATAAGGTTGGAATAATTATTTTGGCTTAGACTCGGGGATGGGATTCAGCACCAGGTGCTAATTTTAATCTGGTTTGCCAAACTGGTACTTGCAAGGACTGGCTGACCCTGGCCACCCCTCCCCTCCCAAAAGTCTCCATGCGGCCCATTTTGGATGCCAGGTAAGTGCAGGGCCCATGTGGAGGCTCTGGGAGCACGAAAAATGGGCCTACTGGAAGTTCCGGAAGTCTAGAAATGGGCCCGTTTCCGGCCTCTGGAGGGCCTCCGGGGCCTGGGGGAGGCTGTTTTTGTCCTCTCAGAGGCTCAAGGAAAGCCTCTGGAGCCTGGGGAGGGCAAAAAACAGGCCTACCGCAAGTACCCAAAATCCAAAAGCGGGCCCATTTCCGGCCTCCAGAGGGCCTTCGGAGCCCAGGGGAGGCCGTTTTCACCCTTCTGGGGGCTCAAGGAAAGCCTCTGGAGTCTGGGGAGGGTGAAAACGCCCCCCTCATGGTGCAGGAGGCCGAGTAGGCCATGCCCACCATGGTCACACCCACCCAGCAATCGGACAGAAAACCAGTTGCTAAAATTTCTGAATCCCACCCCTGCTTTGACTGTCAGATAAATGACAAGCCTTTCTCTTTAATAAAGCACGACCGTGGTTTTCTAGAGCTTGTACTTGAATTACTTTGTCGACTTTCTGTAGAACTGTATGAAATTTTCCCATTCAAGGATTGTTAAGTGAGCATTACCTGTGTGTTCTTAGGAAGTAGTCATTTCATATTTTTAACTGTTGAATGAATTTGAACAAATTAACTACAAACCCATTCCCCAAATAGAGACCATTATGTACCTAAAATGCACAATCCGGAGGGTTTAGATTTTAGAGAGCCTGAGGGATTTCAGAAATATAACAAAATTTCTACACAAGTAACCATAAAGAGAGAAATGGGCTCAAACGTGAATTAACAAGAATTCTGATAAACATCGGAAAAAACGCAAATCGAATAAAAAAGTGCTGGAAAACAAAGCAGTTCCCAGTTAGGACGTTAAGTGTAACATCCTGTTGCAGATTTTGTCTATCCAAAAACAGCTTTATGGTGTGACTGCTCATATCCCTGTACAATTATGTTTATCCTACCATGCTCATTTCAAGCAATTTCTGATCCACAAGATGAATGTAAGATTAGCAACGCGATGCTATCATGTTTGATGACACTTACAAAAAAATGTTAAAGGACGAATGGTTTAAAACATGACTTTGGAGAAGCCAGACTGGTCTCTCCCGTCAGCTTGTTCCAGAGTTTATATTTGTCTGCGTTGAAAAGGACGTATTGAATTATTTCGCGATTCTTCTCACCTCATTTCTTATAAATAATAAATTTCTTATTACGTATAAATTTAATTATTCCGCGATTCTCCTCCTCCTCCTAGCCTGACTAGGTGGCTCAGTGGCTAAGACACTGAGCTTGTCAATCAGAAAGGTCGGCAGTTCGGCAGTTCGAATCCTTAGCAGGGGGCTGGATTAGATGACCTCCAAGGTCCCTTCCAACTCTGTTATTGTTACCTTGAATACTTTTGGTTGAACTTTCCTGTGTAAAGACCTTCCACTGCCCAGCTTCTAAAAATAAAGTTTATGAGCAGTTTTTTGCACTTTTTACAATTTGTGTTATCTTTTCTTCAGCATCATGCCCAAAGAATGAGCGGCACAGTGACATCCTTTTAATGCACATTCTGATAGTCTTATTTGGCACAAGACAGGTCTGTGAGTGCTCAGGAGGGAAGATCGCGAGTAAACGCGCTGTCCCAAAAGTGCTTTTTTCAAGAGGCAACTGGGTTTTGTGGTTTTTTTCTTTGAAGACGTTTTGCTTCTCATCTAAGAAGCTTCTTCAGTCTCTTGAAAAACGCACCTTTGGGACAACCATGACCTGGATGACTGAGAATCTCCATAGACGAGTAAAACTGGCGCTTTAAAAAAGGTTAAAGTAACCCTTTCTAACCAAGAGATGGCGCTAAAGAGCAACCAAAGAACCTTCTTCTCTCTTCCTTAAATGTACAATGAAGGTAACCGCCTCTCTTCACATCCATATCAATCTTTGTAGCCTGCATGATAAAACTTAACACGTTTTTTTCCCCCCCTTTGGTTCCATCGTGTCTGATTCTTGGAGATTGTCCTGACAAGTCCCTGCAGTTTTCTTGGCCAGGTTTTTCAGAAGTGGTTTGCCATTCATTAAGGGAATCCAGCCTCCCCCCGCCCCCCCCCCCCATTGACTTTGCTTTTTGGAAGCTGGCTGGGAAGGTCCAAGGGCCATCACGTGACACTACAACAATTGTAAACACACACCAATTGCCCAAATTTTGATTATGTGACTGTGGAGAATTCTGTGACGGTTGTAAGTCCGAGTCATAAGTCAATTTTTTTCAGTGTTTTGTAACTGGTCGCTAAACAAATGATTGTAAGTCAAGGACTCCCTGTAACGTGGGCTTGTTTGGTATTTTTGGCTGTGCTAGATTTGAACAGCAGTCTTCCAGTATTTGAGGGGCTGCCACAAAGAAGAGGGGGTCAACTTATTCTCCAAAGCACCAGAGGGCAGGACAAGAAACAATGGATGGAAACTAATTAAGGAGAGAAGCAATCTGGAATTAAGGAGAAACTTCCTAACAGTGAGGACAATCAACCAGTGGAACAGAAGTTGCCTTCAGAAGTTATGGGTGCCTCATCACTGGAAGTTTTTAAGAAGAGACTGGACAGCCGCTTGTCTCAAATCGTATAGGTTCTTCTGCTTGAACAGGGGGCTGGACTAGAAGACCTCCAAGGTCCCTTCCAGGTCTATTCTGATTGATCAATTGAATTTCCCTCTTTCTAGGGCTCAGAGAAAGCGACCGGCCAAAGATCAGATAGCTGTTTCATGCCAAAGGCAGGGCTAGAACTGATGGCCTCCCAGTTTCTAGGGTGATTCTCCTAACCCCGTCAAAGTGACGTTCAAAACATACAGCATTTGAAATATAAACTGACCTCCATTTGCAAGTGCTCGTTCTTCTAATTTTATTGGCAAAGCTCAATTACCTCCCATAGAAAAAGTGGTAGGATGCAGCTTTGATTACAGAACGAAGGTATCTTGTGTAGACAGCACAGAACGGGCTTACTATGGGTTACAGAATTTCACACACACACACACACACACACACACACACACACACACACACACACACACAGAGGCTAGTGTGTCTCAACTTCAACCACTTTAAAATGTGTGGATCTCACCTTCAACATGCTAACTGGGGAATACTGGGAGTTGAAGTCCACACCTTTAAAGTTGATTGGGGAATTCTGGGAGTTGAAGTCCACACATTTAAAGTTGACTGGGGAATTCTGGGAGCGCAGACAGAATGCTGGTTAGGGAATTCTGGGAGTTGAAGTCCATGCCTTTAAAGTTGGCTGGGGAATTCTAGGAGTGCAGGGAGAATGCTGGTTGGGGAATTCTGGGAGTTGAAGTCCACACATTTAAAGTTGACTGGGGTATTCTGGGAGCGTAGGGAATGCTAACTGGGGAACTCTGGGAGTTGAAGTCCATGCCTTTAAATTTGACTGGGGAATTCTAGGAGCGCAGGGAGAATGCTGGTTGGGAAATTCTGGGAGTTGAAGTCCACACGTTTAAAGTTGACTGGGGTATTCTGGGAGCGTAGGGAATGCTAACTGGGGAACTCTGGGAGTTGAAGTCCATGCCTTTAAACTTGACTGGGGAGTTCTAGGAGCGCAGGGAGAATGCTGGTTGGGGAATTCTGGGAGTTGAAGTCCACACATTTAAAGTTGACTGAGGTATCTGGGAGCGTAGGGAATGCTAACTGGGGAACTCTGGGAGTTGAAGTCCATGCCTTTAAACTTGACTGGGGAGTTCTAGGAGCGCAGGGAGAATGCTGGTTGGGGAATTCTGGGAGTTGAAGTCCACACATTTAAAGTTGACTGAGGTATCTGGGAGCGTAGGGAATGCTAACTGGGGAACTCTGGGAGTTGAAGTCCATGCCTTTAAACTTAACTGGGGAATTCTAGGAGCGCAGGGAGAATGCTGGCTGGGGAATTCTAGGAGTTGAAGTCCACACGTTTAAAGTTGATTCGGTATTCTGGGAGCGCAGGGAGAATGCTGGTTAGGGAATTCTGGGAGTTGAAGTCCACACAGTTTGTCTATCCTAGTATGTTTTCCTGACTTCATCTCAGGAAAAAGGCCACTAGTTCTCATCATGCATTAGATTAGAATATGGTCCAAGATTCCCTGTGTGGCAGCAAGAATCCTGAGGACGTGAACAGCATTCAGCCCATCTCTTTAGCCGTTCTACAATCCAACTTTCCACGAATGCTTCATGAATAACCATTGATTAGCTCAATGAGCTCAAACCAGGCTGATGTTAGTCATCTGTATGCTCAAGGACTGTAGTTTGTCCAAAGGCCTTCAGTTCCCCCACAGGCATTTCAAATACATGTGAAAGCTAATAGGCTTCTACTTCCAACAGATAGTATGAAATACCTTAGCTGTAATCTTTTACGACAGTATTACTCAGTTGGAAACCTGCCTATGGTTTCTGTTTTCGTAGCCCGAGGCTGCACTTGCTAAGGTTTTGAATGGCTGAGAAGCTGCTGTCCAAATGGAATTAAATCAAACTGCCCTTTGCCAGCTTGGAAACAAAACTTCAATTCCCTTTTCCCTTTTGGCAGTACGACGAGATCCCCTCCGACGGCCTACTCCGCTCTAAAGTATAAGCTTACCCCCAAAAGCTTTTTGATTTCACACACCCACTCAGAATTACAGGTGGGAGGTTTGCATTTTGGGGCTCTTCCAGGGTTTTCCATTCAAAACACTGGGAGGATTTAGCCTGGATGGAAAGTCGGCAACATGGGGCCTTGAAGCAACTAAACTCCCACTTCTGAGTCAACAGAAGTTAACTTCTGAGAGCCAGTGTGTTTAGTGGTGAAGGCACTAGGCTATAAATTAGGAGACAGTGAGTTCTAGTCCTGCCTTAGGCATGAAAGCTGGTTAGGTGACTTTGGATCAACCACTAGGAGACAGTGAGTTCTAGTTCTGCTTTAGGCATGAAAGCTAGTTAGGTGACTTTGGATCAACCACTAGGAGACAGTGAGTTCTAGTTCTGTTTTAGGCATGAAAGCTGGCTGGGTGACTTTGGATCAACCACTAGGAGACAGTGAGTTCTAGTTCTGCTTTAGTCATGAAAGCTGGTTAGGTGATTTTGGGTCAACCACTAGGAGACAGTGAATTCTAATCCTGTTTTAGGCATGAAAGCTGGCTGGGTGACTTTGGGTCAACTACTAGGAGACAGTGAGTTCTAGTTCTGCTTTAGTCATGAAAGCTGGTTAGGTGACTTTGGGTCAACCACTAGGAGACAGTGAATTCTAATCCTGTTTTAGGCATGAAAGCTGGCTGGGTGACTTTGGGTCAACCACTAGGAGACAGTGAGTTCTAGTTCTGCTTTAGTCATGAAAGCTGGTTAGGTGACTTTGGGTCAACCACTAGGAGACAGTGAATTCTAATCCTGTTTTAGGCATGAAAGCTGGCTGGGTGACTTTGGGTCAACCACTAGGAGACAGTGAGTTCTAGTTCTGCTTTAGTCATGAAAGCTGGTTAGGTGACTTTGGATCAACCACTAGGAGACAGTGAGTTCTAGTTCTGCTTTAGGCATGAAAGCTGGTTAGGTGACTTTGGATCAACCACTAGGAGACAGTGAGTTCTAGTTCTGCTTTAGGCATGAAAGCTGGCTGGGTGACTTTGGATCAAGCACTAGGAGACAGTGAGTTCTAGTTCTGCTTTAGGCATGAAAACTGGTTAGGTGATTTTGGGTCAACCACTAGGAGACAGTGAATTCTAGTCCTGTCTTAGGTATGAAAACTGGCTGGGTGACTTTGGGTCAACCACTAGGAGACCGGGAATTCTAGTTCTGTCTTAGGCATGAAAGCTGGCTGGGTGACTTTGGGCCAGTCATTCTTTCTCAGCCCAAGTCATCTCACAGGGTGGTTGTTGTGGGGGAATTAAGAGGAGGGAGGAGTTTTTGTGTATTCGCCACCTTGAGTTATTTATAAAAATAATAAAGGTGGGATATAAACAAACAATCAATCCATTTTATTGCAAAAGTCTATTTCGCACCTGGGATTTCTGTCCTCCAGGAAAGAAGTGATCAGACATGATTTGAAGAGCACTGTTTTAAGTCACCCATTAATACGAAAGAATCGAGAATTAGGTTGGCAACAAGATCTACCTCTTTGTTTTCCTTTCGCACATTTGCTACTGGAAACGCCGATGTTTCAACAGCAAGCGAATAGGTAGAGTCTACTCCCTTCTACTAAAGGTGAGCTCTCTAGGAAAAAGTTCCCAATTCCCCCCCACCCCCCATCCATCTTTTTATTTTTTTGGAAAAATTTCTGACATTACAGAACTTAAACTGAAACGTATTAATTCCACTCTTGCCTTTCATGACGTAACAGAAAAACGTCATGAGCCAAGAAAAGGGGAAGAAGCTTAAACTAAAATACGAACCAGCATTTTAACAGCGGAACAAGAGAAAAGGAATTAAAATACTGCAATTAAAAAAAAAAATCACGAATGGATGGATGGGTAAAGCATGTAGAACTGAAAATTTACAAACTAACCCTTTTCCCCCCGAAAATAAGACCCAACCGGAAAATAAGCTCTAGCATGATTTTTCAGGATGCTCATAATATAAGCCCTACCCGTAAAATAAGCCCCCATTAAGATTGTCAGCCAGATTTAGTATCGTATTTCCCCCAAAATAAGACCTAACCAGAAAATAAGCTCTAATGCGTCTTTTGGAGCAAAAATTAATATAAGACCAGGTCTTATTTTCGGGGAAACACGGTAGTTAAAATCTGGAATTGCTGACTGCTCAAAAACTAGTCCCCGATTTTTGAATCCTATGATTTCCTATCCTTTCTTCCCGTTCAACCAGTGGTGAAATCCAAATTTTTTTAGTACCGGTTCTGTGGGCGTGGCTTGGTGGGCATGATGTGGCTTGGTGGGTGTGACAGGGGGAAGGATACTGCAAAATCTCCATTCCCTCCCCACTCCTGGGCGAAAGATATTGCAAAATCCCCATTCCCTCCCCACTCCTGGGGGAAGGATATTGCAAAATCTCCACTCCCACCTCACTCTGGGGCCAGCCAGAGATGGTATTTGCCAGTTCTCCAAACTACTCAAAATTTCTGCTACCGGTTCTCCGAACTGCTCAAAATTTCTGCTACTGGTTCTCCAGAACCTGTCAGAACCTGCTGGATTTTACCCCTGCGTTCAACCCACTTACCTGCTTTTACAGATGCCAGCCACGAAGGAAAGGAGGAGTGTTATCAGCACACATGCAGGGACTGACACCTGTTTCAACAGTTCTACGATAATGCTGGCCTCCACCCCTTCAGACTGCCAGTGGGTGAGCCTGATGGGTCCCTCGTCATACCGGTCCTTCATGAACAGCAATTTGCTTTTTGCCACAGTGTCAAACACGGCAGCTAGCTTGGAAGCATCGGCCGCCTTCTGATCGGAAGCAACCCCGTAATTGTTAGGAGGGTGAAGCTGCGACAGCATCACTTTACGCTGGTCGTAATAGATCACGATGATTTCTTCGACGACGCTGCTGTTGCTGCTGCTGGATTCCTTCCAGGTAGCCAAACAGTTCCAAAACTTTCTGTCTTTTTGCCTGCCGAGTTGGATCCAGGGGCCCTGGGAAAAAATGGTGCCCAGATCTTCCAGGAACCTTTGCAAACTCTGCTTTTCTTGGCTGTTGGTCCAAGAACCCAATACGGACAGTTGGACTCGGGTGGCGTGTTGCATTTTGGAGAGATACTGCTTCACCTGACCTGGGATCAAAGGGAAATGGATCACAGCCAGGATAACAATGGAGTTCTGTTCTGGAATCCACCGTCCAATCAGAAGGCCACTTTCGGCTGAAGCGCAGCAAAGAGGGAAAAATACCTTAAACGCCATGATGTGGAAATCTGAAATGGATAAGGGAACAGGGAAAAAAAAAAAGGAAATAAACAAGCTGCTTTCCGAATTCATGCACTGGAGCAAATTAAAAAGAGTTTAAGCCTTCCACTAACTGAAGGAAGTACTTTTGTTGCTGTTGCTATGGACAGTATGTGACAGGAGAACAGCTGGATTATTCAAAAACTAGGAGGATTAGGAAAGGTCAAAAGAAAATAATCCTAAAGTCTTATCGAGGACAGCTGAAAGATTTGGCATGCGTAACTAGAAGACACAATAACAACTCCAAAAATATAAATGGCCAACACACAGAAGTTGGGGCAGAGTTTTCGATTGCTCCAAAGATCAAAATTCTGTCTGGAAAAATAAGAGAATATGCCTAAGTATGGGATTGGACTAGAAGATCTTCAAGGTCCCTTCCAACTATTCTATTCTATTCTATTCTATTCTATTCTATTCTATTCTATTCTATTCTATTCTATTCTATTCTATTCTATTCTATTCTATTCTTATTCTATTCCTATTCCTTTTTGTACTGTTCTGTTCTGTTCTGTTCTACTCTACTCTACTGTACTCTGTTCTGTTTTTATCTATTCTGTTCTGTTCTGTTCTGTTCTGTTCTATTATTCTATTCTATTCTATTCTATTCTATTCTATTCTATTCTATTCTATTCTTATTCCTATTCTACTCTACTCTACTCTACTCTACTCTACTCTACTCTACTCTACTCTATATTCTATTCTATTCCTATTCCTATTCCATTCTGAAACTTTCTAAGAAAAAGAGCTCATTGAATGTGAAATACATTGCTGCCTGCCCAGGTTGGGCTCTTCTGTACTATGTACGAGTGGTCCTCAACTTACAGAAGTTCATTTACTGACCGTTCAAAGTTATAGCGGCACTGAAAAAAGTGACTTATGTCCAATTTTCACACTTACGACCGTTGCAGCACCCCCAGGGTCACATGATCAAAAATCGGCAACTGGTTCATGTTTATGACGATTGCAGTGTCCCCGCGTCACGTCATCCCCTTTGGTGAGTAGCGAAGCCAATGGGAAAATCAGATTCCCTTAACAACCACGTTACTAACTTAACTACTGCCGAGATTCCCTTAACAACCGTGGCAAGAAAAGGCGTAAAATGGGACAAAGTTCACGTAACACTGTCTCGCTTAGCAACATAAATTTTGAGCTTAGAAAAACCAGCCGGTGATTTTGGGTCAGCCACTCTCTCTCTCTCTCTCTCTCAAAATCCAACCTACTTTACAGCAGTGGTGGGTTGCTACCGGTTCTCCCTGCTTCTTGCAAACCGGTAGTGGAAATTTTGAGTAGTTTGGAGAACCGGTAAATACCATCTCTGCCTGGCCCCGCCCCCATCTATTCACTGCCTCCCGAGTCCCAGCTGATCGGCTGGAAGGAAAAAATCAGGGCTCACTTGACAGTGAGAGAGAGAGAGAAAAAACAAGACACTGTAGCTTTAAATTGAGAAGCCAAGAAGCCTCCCAACTGATCGGCTAGAACCGATCCGCTCCTTGTAAACCGCTCAATGGTGGTAGATTGGCAATTGAGGCCAAGCTGCCTGAAAGCGGTTTCCGATGCTCTTGGTGGTGGCAGAGTGGCAAAAAACTGTTTAAACTCTTGCCGCGGCACTTCAAAGGGCCACCCTACAGCTGATCAGCGGTAAAAGGCAGTGTGGTGGTAGACCAGTGCGCTCCAAAAACAAGTGGGTAGATCGGTACGGCTCTGCAAGCAGTACAGCCGTACAGTTAAAAGCCTGATAGACCAGTACCTCTGCTAAATCCTAAAGAATTGTTTGTCACATGACCATCAAACCACGCCCACAAAATAAGCCATGCCCACAGAACCAGTAGTAAAAAAATTTAGAACCCACCCCTGCTTTACGGGGTTGTTTTGTGAGAAAAAGAGGAGACGGGAACTTTATGTATGTTTTCTTGAGTTGTACGACGATGGAATATAAATATAACAGAATAAATATGTTAGACAACCATCTCTCAGATAATCGCTTATTACAGGACAAAGGGGAGCCAAAGGGTCTCCAATTGTTATTATTTTCCAACAATGAAGTGTGGATAAAGTGGCATTTCTTTGTACAGCTGCCACGGGGACAATTAAGTTAATTAATCAGATGATTAAACTAACAAGCACAAGGACTGCCACGGCAGATGAGATTAATGAATCGGCTCAAAAGCCGGTTGCAATTTAATAGGTTCAGAAAATGGGATTCTCTTGAAAGAGAGAACTGGGTGGTCTAATTAAAAGCAAGCATTTCATCGGAGATATTAAGTCAAATGCTGGGGTTTTTTTTATTCCAAAGGCATTTAAAGTCACGATGCTGATGCCGCCCTCAGAAACAAGAAATACAGGACTCCTTTCTAAACCGTAGCACACATGGGGTGTTACGTACCCGCATTTTTGCAGTTAAAAAACAAAACAATTAAGTTCTTAATGGGAAGTTTCTATAGAGAGCCCAGCTGGAGTACCCAGCATTTAATCGTAGAAGGCTCCAATGTCTTTAGCAATAGCCTGGCTGCCCTCCACCCTCAAAAAATAGTACCTTAAGCTTTTTCATTATCAGCAGCTTATTTTCACCAGTACAATCCTACAAAGAAGGCACAAGGCAGCAGTCATAAAAGTTCTCAAGGCCAGCATTTGTACTCTCCCAGTTACTGTACTTTTTAGCAGCCATCCAGTATTTTCCGAATTCCTTCTGCTTTCTTCTTGCTGGGGGATCCTGGTGAGATCCAGCAGCCGGAAAATAGAGACTATTTAGCCGTGACAAGGTCGCGTTGCCTGGGGTGTCCCATGAGGAGGCCAGTCTACATGGCACCCGCTACACGACACAGGCTTAGCCACCCCATGAGTAACTGCTCATACATAATTTAATTTTATGCGCAATTGTATCCGTCACCCATGCTGTGCGTTTCTTTTAAAAAAACCAATTCAACTGCTCTGATGTTTTATATTTTGATAGACATTTTATATGCGGGGTTTTTTTTTTGTGAATCTATGCTGTGTTGTGACGCCATACAAAATAAATAATAAATAAATAATACGTGATCCAACCGGTCAGTCCTAGAGGAGATCAACCCTGACTGCTCTTTAGAAGGCCAGATCCTGAAGAGGAAACTCAAATACTTTGGCCACCTAATGAGAAGGAAGGACTCCCTGGAGAAGAACCGAATGCTGGGAACGATAGAGGGCAAAAGAAGAAGGAGACGGCAGAGAAGGAAGTGGCTGGATGGAGTTACTGAAGCAGTCGTCGTGAGCTTAAATGGACTCCAGGGGATGGTGGAGGACAAGAAGGCCTGGAGGAATGTTGTTTGTGGGGTCGCAATGGGTCGGACACGAATTCGCAACTAACAACAACAACAAAATAAGCAAGCAGCAATCCAACACCAGCGCGCTTAACAAATGACACTGGTCCCATCACTTACCTCCCTTCTAACAAAAGATTTGTCTTTTAGGTTCCTGCATCAGAAGAACAAGGAGAGAGAAGAAGTTTAAAAAAACAAAAGCTAGCGATTTTGCCTGTGGCATGTAGGAGGTTTTACAAAGGACTGCAGGATCTCCTAGGTGGAAGGCACAAAAGAGGGATAAGTATCACCTTATCTGAATTTTCTGTCCCAATCAATCACTCTGTTTTCACTCTAAAATCCAAGGTGACATCAAAACACGTGACCTTGGAATGGACGAATTCTTATCTTTTTAAATAACTTAAATATCAAAACATAAACATTACAGTCCATAAGATCAGTTTACAGTATCCAGTCGTTTGCTGTCCTTCAGCACCATTCCAAGGTTGTCATGCAGGGGGGAAAAAAAAACCCACCAACCTTTAGGCTGTTTTTATAGGTGCAATCAGCATAATGGAAATGTTGGTTTTTACAGCAGGTAGATTGGAAGTCATATATGCAGAAAAGGAAGTTGTTGCCGACTTCCTTTCTGTTAAAATAAAAGTACAGCTGATCTCTGACATTTTGCCCTGGAAAAGGGACAATTCATTTGCCTTGAAAATGCCTTGACTTATCCAGGGGGGAAAAAAAGAAATATCAGCCTGTCAAATGGTGTCGCAGGAGGCAGTGTCTGTTTATGGATGAATTCCCAGTCTCTTGAGGCAGAAAAGAGGTGTCTGGTTGATACATGGTCTTTACCATGTATGTGGAGTTTATAAGAAGAGAAGGACTACAGTTTCTGGGAAGGGGCTATTTCCTCTTCAGCCCCATTCACTTAGGAATGTGGGGCAGCTGTCAGTGTGGGTAAATATTGGAGAGTCAATTGATCTCCAGACTCAGGAGGAAGGAACTGGAATAAGAGTCACAGTGCGGTAACACTCCCACCAGCAAATTTTAGGAGTAGCAAGCATTGAAAACACCTTAGACATACCATTGCTTAGCTGAAGAGATCAACTGCCAGGAAAATAAGACATTGGAGGGGGGGGGGAATAAATATTAGACAATTTTACAGATGAGACCAAGCTGGCAGGAATAGCCAACACTCCAGAAGATAGGCTTAAGATACAGAAGGATCTTGACAGACTTGAACATTGGGCACTATCAAACAAAATGAAATTCAATGGTGAAAAAAGTAAGGTTCTACATTTAGGCAAGAAAAACAAAATGCACAGATACAGTATATGTGGTACCTTGCTCAATAGTAGTAACTTTGAGAGGGAGTCCTAGTGGACAACCATTTAAATATGAGCCAGCCATGTGCAGCAGCTGCCAAAAAAGCCAACACAGTTCTAGGGTGCATAAACAGAGGGATAGAATCAAGATCACGTGAAGTGTTAATACCACTTCATAAGGCCTTGGTAAGGCCACACTTGGAATCCTGCATCCAGTTTTGGTTGTCACGATATAAAAAAGATGTTGAGACTCTAGAAAGAGTGCAGAGAAGAACAACAAAGAGGATTAGGGGACTGGAGGCTAAAACATAGGAAGAACGGTTGCAGGAACTGGCTATGTCTAGTTTAATGAAAAGAAGGACTATGGGACACATGAGGGCAGTGTTCCCATATCTCAGGAGCTGCCACAAAGAAGATGGAGTCAAGCTATTCTCCAAAGCACCTGAGGGCAGGACAAGAAGCAATGGGTGGAAACTAATCAAGGAGAGAAGCAACCTCGAACTAAGGAGAAATTTCCTGACAGTGAGAACAATTAATCAGTGGAACAACTTGCCTCCAGAAGTTGTGAATGCTTCAACACTGGGAGTTTTTAAGAAGATGTTGGATAACCATTTGTCTGAAGTGGTGTAGGGTTTCCTGCCTAAGCAGGAGGTTGGACTAGAAGACCTCCAAGGTCCCTTCCAACTCTGTTTATTCTATTCTATTCTATTCTATTCTATTCTATTCTATTCTATTCTATTCTATTCTATTCTATTCTATTCTATTTTCTATTCTATTCTATTCTATTCTATTCTATTCTATTCTTATTCTATTCTATTCTATTAATTTGTGCTTTGCAAAATTGATTCCTGCCAAGTATGCAACAGGGCTATTTTCCTGTAAAATATTGGTACTTAAAGCATGTGAGCACTAATACTCGTGCTTCATTTTACTCAAGCCTACCCTGTATATATTACAACCGAATCCCCTAGTCTGCTTTTTTCACAGCCACAACGTATTTGCCAGGGAAAACCTTGCACGACGAAAGTGAGCGTCGGAAAATGTAGAAATCACACTGTAGGTAAAAAGTCTTACTGTAGAAATGCTTCTATTATGCCTTATTAGGAAAACCTGGCTATGCTGGCTGGAGAATTCTGGGAGTTCAAGTCCACAAGTCTTAAAGCTGCCAAGTTTGAAGACCTCTGTTTAACACCATCAAACAACAACATTTGCCTTTTTCAGGTCTTTGAGAAAGACTCAATAGGTGGATAAAAATACTAAATCTAGTCTAAACATCTGGCTGAACCATAATAAGTGAAGTTTTTAAAAGTTAAAGGGATTTTTTTTTTAAAAAAAAGGGACGTTCAGCAGTTCTAAAGGGTAACATTTTACTTAATAGTTGAAGAACGAACATTTGTTAAGAGTCCATTTGCCCAAGCTTCATAGAGGGAAGGCATTAATAAATAAAAATCTCACTGTTGGATCAGGGTGCTTGGAGGACTTCAAGGAGTGGTAGATGTTGGTGGGACATGTGGTTTATTGAATTTGCCACCTTGCTTTTCTTTTCCAGATTCTATTTATTGTAACACAAACCACCCAGGGTGTCGCCTAATTAAAAAAAAAAAAAGCAAATATCTGAAAAGTCTCCTGAGCCTTAAAAAACAAAAAACAAAAACCAAACAAACCCTGAATTGCATCATAAGCTGTCATAGACTTTAATGCCTCCATTTCAGCCTGGGTTTATTACCTTCCCTTTAAGCAAGTGACTAAGCCCTTAACTGGGCAGGTGCATATAACTCCCTGTGTCATCATTCATGTTCAGGCTTCCTTGCAAGAGCTGGTCTCCCCCTAAAGACCCCACCCCATACAACTTACCCCAAAGATCCCATTTCATACATCAAACCAGCCCAAAGATCCTTTTCTAAAGACTCCAATATTTAAAGACTCTAAAGACTCTAAAATATCTTTTCCAAAGACTCCAACCCAAAGATCCTCCTCAAAAACTCTATGCCAAGTACTTGCTCCTGAAGAGCCCACCCCAAACATCTCTCCCCAAAGATCCTCCCCCCAAAAAAACCAGTTCAAAGATCCACCCCAAAGATTCCCCACAAACATTGTCTTTCAAGGTCCTAGACCTAGGGCAAAAATCCCACCCCAAATATATTTTCCAAAGACTCCAACCAAAAGATCCTCCCCAAAGACTCCATGCCAAGGACTGTCTCCTCAAGAGCTCACTCCAAACATCTCCCAGTATTCTTCCCCCAGGAGTGGAGAGGGAATGGGGATTTTGCAGTATCCTTCCCCTGGAGTGGGATGGGATGGGAATGGAGATTCTGCAGTATCCTTCCCCAGAAGTGGGGTGGGAATGGAGATTTTGCAGTATGCTTCCCCTGGAGTGGGTTGGGAATGGAGATTTTGCAGTATCTTTCCCCTGGAGTGGGTTGGGAATGGAGATTTTGGAGTATCCTTCCCCCTGGAGTGGGGTGGGAATGGAGATTTTGGAGTATCTTTCCCCTGGAGTGGGGTGGGAATGGAGATTTTGCAGTATCCTTCCCCTGGAGTGGGGAGGGAATGGAGATTTTGCAGTATCCTTTCCCTGCCCCTCCCACCAAGCCACGCCCACAGAACCGATAGTAACAAAATTTGAATTTCACCACTGTCCCCAGCCAGCTGGCTGGCGAATTCTGGGAGTTGAAGTCCACCAGGCTTAAAGTTGCCAAGGTTGGAGACCCCTGAACTAGGGAACCCTTAGTGGCCCAATTCACACAGCCCACCCACCACCATCCCTGGGTTTGATTCTTGCATCAGGCGACCCCATCACCCACACCCACGGGGATTCTACGCCGGTGAAAAGCCCAGCATCCCAAGAGAGAGACCCACCCATCCCCATGGTGGTTTATTCAACAAACTCAGTTTAAGCGTGCCTATGCTTCGACAGGTACTGCAGTGATCCAAGGCCCCAAAAAAGGGGGGGCTACCGCTATTTCCCCTTTTTCAGTGGAGAGCCCCCCATTTGTCCCCCAAACTTACCCCCCCTCGCTTTTGCTGCCCCCCAAAACGCGGAAGAGGGAGAAAAGAACTGTCGCCGCTTGACATTCAACCCACTTCCGGGTGCTTCTGGATGGTTTCTAGGAGACGCGGTCCGTCGCTCAAAAACGTCCGTCCGGGCGGTCCTTGCCTAATAGACTTCCGGCGACCTCCTGCGTCCGCCTATATTGAGTTCCGCCTCATCGAGCTTCCCTTTTGCGGAAAGAAAGGAGGCGTTCCCCATGGCCCTGTTTTTTTTTTAAATTGATCCAGCTGTTTATTTTAGATTTTTTTTACTACTCCTTTCTTCGCCCTCACCAGCAGTTCGACCCATTTTTATGGCAAAAATTAAAAAAAAGCTGCTCTTTTAGTTTTGCTCCTTGAGGGTTTTTTTTTCCACCCACCGTTATTGTTACTGATGGACAATATCAATAATAATAAAGTTAATAACCAATAATAAAATGTTAAACATTAACAATAAAGGCGGATCGCTATCCTGATAATGCTGAGCTTTCCACACATTGCCGCTCAGAAACACATCTACTGAAAGCAAACGAAGAAGTGGAAGTTTGTCCCTTTTGGAGACATTCAAATGCAGTGTTTCTCAAATTTGGCGGATGTGTGGGCTACAACCCGGTGAAATCCAGCAGGTTCTGACAGGTTCTGGCGAACTGGTAGCGGAAATTTTGAGTAGTTCAGAGAACCGGCAAATACTACCTCTACCTGGCCCCAAAGTGGGGAGGAAATGGGTATTTTGCAGTATCCTTTCCCTGGAGTGGGGTGGGAACGGAGATTTTGCAATATCCTTCCCCTGCCACGCCTACCAAGCCACTCCCACCAAGCCACGCACACAGAACCAGTAGTAAAAAAATTTGGATTTCACCACTGACTACAACTTCCCAAATTCCCCAGCCAGCTGGCCTGGGAATTCTGGGAGTTCAAGACCAAATGTCAAGTTTCAGAAAGACTGAAATAAAAAAAGAATATAAAAGTCACACTACATTAGTCAAATTAGTTAAAAAAATCTTTCTGAAAGTTCTCAAAAGATGTTTTCTTCCATCCTACAAATACAGAACCACCTGAACTGTTAAAATGTTTACTTTACATTTCTTACCATAGTGAAAATAAGGAAACAAACTACAGTATGACTTTATTTTTAAGCAACTTGGTTTTGGCTTGAATGACCTTTTGTAGCTTATAGCAATATAGCAATAGCAGTAGACTTATATACCTCTTTACAGTGCTTTACAGCCCTATCTAAGCAATTTACAGAGTCAGCATAATTACCCCCAACAATATTAAATTCATATGCAGATTAATTACACCCATGCGTACAACCATAGAACAGAACTTGCACATTTACCCCGGTGCAGCATATAATTTGATGCCACAATACAGACACTACAGCCACGAAAGCTCACTAACAATCTACACACGTATGAAACGTGATTTCCTTACATCAGGCATGAATTTGGCTTTTGTTTAGAATTTAGAACTCTTTATCATTTAGAATAACAGTGTTGGAAGGGATCTTGGAGGTCTTCTAGTCCAACCCCACTGCTTCGGCAAGAAACCCTACACCACTTCAGACAAATGGTTATCCAACATCTTCTTAAAAACTTCCAGTGTTGGAGCATTCACAACTTCTGGAGGCAAGTTGTTCCATTGATTTCTTTGTTCTCACTGTCAGGAAATTCCTCCTTAGTTCTAAGTTGCTTCTCTCCTTGATGAGTTTCCACCCATTGTTTCTTGCCCTGCCTCAGGTGCTTTGGAGAATAGTTTGACTCCCTCTTCTTTGTGGCAGCCCCTGAGATATTGGAACACTGCTATCATATCTCTCCTAGTCCTTCTTTTCATTAAACTAGACATACCCAATTCCAGCAACCATGTTTTAGCCTCCAGTCCCCTAATCATCTTTGTTACTTTTCCCTGCACTCTTTCTAGAGTTTCATCTACATCTTTTTTTTACATCGTGGCGACCAAAATTGGATGCAGGCTTCCAAATGTGGCCTTATAAAGTGATATTAACACTTCACGTGATCTTGATTCTATCCCTCTGTTTATGCAGCCCAAAACTGTGTTGGCTTTTTTGGCAGCTGCAGCACAGGGCTAGCTCATATCTAAATGGTTGTCCACTAGGACTCCCAAGATCCCTCTCACAGTTACAGCTACTGAGCGAGGTACCACATACACTGTACCTGTGCATTTTGGTTTTTCTTGCCTAAATGTAGAATCTTATATAGTTTCATACTGACCTGATTAAATGTGCAGTAATGAAGGAAGTGGAAGCTCTGGTAGCGGCCTTTCAGATTGCCAAATGCTCTCTCCTTACTGCCCTAAGAGCCTTTACTCTGCAAAGCGAAATTAACCGTTGCTGTCCACACCCTGGGCAGAACACATAGCTTCCTTTCAAAGCCAGGTCTGCATCTTCCAATTTCCTGATAAGCTTCATGCCATCTCAACTGTTATCTCTTTGAGGATTAGCCTTGTCTGCCTCCAAAACGTTTTGTTGGAAGCTGATAACTCTACAGAATGGCTCAGAATCTCCCCCCTACACAATTTCCCTCTTTAATATCTGTCTTTGGTACCATGACAGTGTGTCTTTTATTATAAAAGGCAGTCTTTTATTACAGAAAGTTATCCTTTAGATTTATTTATTTATTTATTTTTATTTTCAGAAACTCACTTTTGTCCTTTCTTATGATGATCATTTTACTCGACTAATGGTACAGTCTGGGCTGTAGAAATCCTTTTTAATCCTTGCTCCTTATAACTTCATAGCTTTTAAAGCTTTTTGGATATTAGAATACACATTTTTATAAAGGTTTTGCTCTTGAATTTTTCTTTGTTAAGCAAAGTTATAAACAAACATTGCTTTTATGTTTATTAAGGTGACCAATCGTCCTCGTTTAGGGAGGACAGTCCTTCTTTTGTAAATTCTGTCCTCTCTCGAAAAGTGTCCTCCTACATGTCCTCCTTTTCGATATTTGAAGACTAATCTGTAAATCTCCTTATTTGATCAATGCTGATCTGATCCGATCCGTTGCATGTGATGTGACATATTTGTATTTGACATGACGATTTGTCAAGGTTCGGTACAGTGTGGCGAGACGCAATTATGAGATGCATGCGCTCTTCACAGGAGAATTGTTTTGAGAGTGCGCCGTGCACAAGTGGCTTTGTTTACTTCTTACCGAAACACAACACGGCACACATGTACACGTTTTTCTTCAATTTATTTGTGTCCTCCTTCTCATTGTAAAAAAGTTGGTCACCTTATATTTATGTACCTCTTTCAGATTTGCTCTTTCATCAGGTCTGCCCTTACTTTTCTTTGCAAGAAAATATGCTCACTATACTTTTGGGAGAAAACAAAATGTTAACAGTGTATTTTTTTATCAAAATGTTGCTGGGGATAAGCATTAAATCTTTGGGATGAAAGGGAAAAAAACATTTTCTCTATATTGGCTAGTTTCATATGATATCAACTGTTGTTTGTGTGTTTAAGTTGAAATTTATACAGCTGCCATCTCATTTGTGAGACTCTAGGCAGTTTACAAGTTGAAAACAGCAAAAAATAAACTGGCATGAATAAAATGAAAAACAATTAAAAACAACAGATCAGCAGATAATAACACAGAAGAGTAATCTTACAAATTTACAAATAATACAGCCACTTTCAGGCTTACTATATTTATTTATGCTTCGATGCTGGCTTAGTCAAACAAGTGGCTTACAAATACAACTCTACAATATTTGTTTTAAACAACAAAATACAGGTATGATGCAAATCAGATTCATGGCTGGCTGAGGAATTCTGGGGGTTGAAGTCCACTCATCTGAAAACTGTCAAGGCTGAGAAACATTGTCCTAGGATTGCTATCCTGATCTGGGGGGTGATGGCTGAAAGGCTCATTTCAAAGAGGGGAACTCATCATCCTTGCCCAGCCAGGTTTCAAATAATACCTGGAGATTGGGATTCTCTTCTGGTCAGAAGAAGGGATGCCTTAAATTTTCAACTGCCTGTTCTATAATCTGCCAGTTCCTCCCATCATACTAGTTTACATGTCTAGTTTAATGAAAAGAAAGAGTAGGGGAGACATGATAGCAGTGTTCCAATATCTCAGGGGCTGCCCCAAAGAAGAGGGAGTCAAACTATTCTCCAAAGCACCTGAAGGCAGGACAAGAAGCAATGGGTGGAAACTCATCAAAGAGAGAAGCAATTTAGAACTAAGGGGAAATTTCCTGACAATTAGAACAATTGATCAGCGGAACAACTTGCCTGCAGAAGTTGTGAATGCTCCAAACACTGGAAGTTTTTAAGAAGAGGTTGGATAACCATTTGTCTGAAGTGTTGTAAGGTTTCCTGCCTAAGCAGGGGGTTGGACTAGAAGACCCCCAAGGTCCCTTCCAACTCTGTTATTCTATTCTATACCTCCCTTTGCCCATCACTCTCTCTTTCTAAAAATCCTCTATATACTACCATTCAGAGTACTCCCAGAGACCAAGTGCCAACATGCTGGCTGGGGACTTCTGGGAGTTGAAATCCACAGGTCTTAAGGTCTTAAGGTTGGACACCGCTGCCATAAACCTTGCTTGTTTTGTCCACATTCTCTGCAGATGCCCTGGTAGGGACACAGTCCTCAATTAGATTCACTCTTTAACCTTCTCTTGTCTCTACCTTTAAAATCAGTCTCCTTTCTCTTCCATTCCATGCTTCCTAATCACCACCTTAGAGCCATATCACCAATCACCATCATCTTCCATTCCCAGTAAGCTCCTCCTGACCAAAACCACCCTAAAAGCTAAAAATTGGGCATCGTCTCTCTTTCCAGATCAAAATACTTTCATCGGTGCCATGTTAAAAAAATAGGAAGTAAAAAAAGTCCGCTTGTCATCCAACCTCCTTCTCCCACGGTCCCAACTGACATTTTTCTCCCTACAAAAAAAGGCCATTAAGGAAGAAAAAGTTAATTATTGGACAAGCTGTCCATTTAGCACCAGTTTTAGGTTCTCTCCTTTCGGGTGTCATTTGTTGAGGTTCTTTTTTTTTCTTTGGGGTAGGTCTTCTCCATGAATCACTGAAAAATTATAGCTCCTCCCCAGAATAGGTTGACCTACTGTTGATTGAACAAGTGAATGCAGATTTGATGAGATAAAGTGGCAAAGAAATGGATGCATTTGTAAAAGTAATACAAGTACTTCTCGAACTTATAACTGTTTGTTGGTTCAAAGTTACGACGGCACTGACAAAAAGTGACACGTGGCCATTTTTCACACTTATGCCGTTTGCCACATCCCCAGGGTCACGAGATCAAAATTCGGGTGCATGTCAACTGCTTCATATTTATGACGGTTGCAGTGTCCCAGGGTCACGTAATCCCCTTTTGCGACCTTCGGACAAGCAAAGTCAGTTGGGGGAGCCAGATTCACTTCAACAACCGTGTGGCTAACTGAACGGCTGCAGTGATTCACTTAACAACGGCGGCAAGAAAGGTCGCAAAATAGGGTATAAAGCTCACTTAACAGCTCTCTTGCTTAACAACAGATATTTCGGGCTTGGTTGCGGTCGTAAGTCGAGGACTACCCCTAGAAGACGGTAGAGGATCCTACCCTGCTTTCCCTCGAGGTGAATAACTTGGATTGTCACCAGGTATAACGTCGGGATGGTAATGGGGCCTCACGCGATATTTGAAGACTTTGACATCGTTGTCCCCACTGTCGGTGACAAAAAGGGAGCCGTCAGTGGCACAGGCGACGCCGGTTGGTCTCAGGAGACCTTTAGAAACTAGACAGATTGGAGATCCGTTCCTAGGAAACAGGTGCACTTTCTGTCGCTGTTCGTCCGCCACTATAATATTGTCTTCCTTATCGGCGCAGATGCCAGTAGGGTTGCCAAAACGGTGGCCGTATTTGCTGCTGACGGAAGAGACCAGCTTGTGGCTGCTGTCGAAGAGTTTGACGTCCCCACATTCTTCGCTCACCGCAAACCCCCCATCGGGGATGTTGCAGACGTAGCGTGGGCCGCTTAAGTTGGAGACGGAATGAGCATTCTGCATCTTGAAAGCGTGGTCCAGGGCAAAGATGTGGACTTTTCCTTCGGTGTAGTCAGCCACCAGTATCCTTCCTGATGCTTCGACGGCAATCCCTCTGGGGGAGCGGAACTTCCCAATTCTGAGCCATTCCCCCTTGGAGAATTTGGAGCGGTCGTTGAAGACATGGACGGTTCCGTTCAGCATGTCTGTGACAGCCACCATCCCAGTTCTGGTGATGGCCACGTCCTCGGGTAAAAAAACCTCCTTCTTCCATTCCACGCAGGGGATGGACCGAAACACCTGGCCAGAGCGATTAAGAATGTCCACTCTGGGCGCGTTCTCCGTAGTGATGTACACCACCCCATCTGGGGAGCAGTGAATTCCACCCACTGCTCCGTAGTGGTTCCGGTTGGGATTTGAGATCCTCCGGACGAGATCATCTTGCCGATAGTAAAGGTGGTTTTTGATATTGTCGAGGTCATGGCAGATGACCCTGGCTTTCTCCATCAGTTGGTGAACTTGGTGGTCAGTCACCATGCCCATGCCTGGATGGTTGGTCAGGAGAGGGCTAGCCTTCTGAAAAGTGGAGTCTGATTTGACCTGCAGGGTATAAACCGTCTTTAAAAGCTTCTCCTTGCGTTGCGTGTCTTCCAAGGTATAATCCATCCTTTCAAAAAAAAACAACAACAGCCCATCAACATAGTGCTTATAAATCATCATACAATCTGGGAAAGGTTTCGGGGAGGTGGGGAGATAGTTCTGAAGACTACATTGGGAGTGGGTAAAGGCCACAGTTTTAGATGCAGAAGATTCCAAGTGAAATGAAATTTTCCACTCAGATGGAATGTACTTAAAACTGAGGGGTCAGAGTAGAGGAGAAAGAGTAGAAGAGAAAGAGAGGAGGAGGAGGTGGTGGAGGAGAAGGAAATGTTGGTGCTCTCTGAGCTTGGTTGTTTCCTTGCAGATCTTTCATTACCCAACTAGTTAACATCAGTGGTGGGTTCCTCCCAGTTTGGCCCGGTTCGGCCGAGCTGGTAGCAGTGATGATATGACGCCACCAAACCGGTTCCCTCCCACGCCCCCCGCGTTATTCTTACCTTTTATTTGGCCCCACCCCCAATCTATTGCTGCCTCCTGAGTCCCAGCTGATGGACTATAAGGAAAAAAACTGTTTAAACTTTTGCCGCGGGGCTTCAAAGGGCCGCCCTACAGCTGATCAGTGGTAAAAGGCAGTTTGGTGGTAGACCGGTGCCTCCAAAAACAAATGAGTAGACGGGTGCCTGCAAAAATAAATGGATAGACCAGTGCCTGCAAAAATACATGAATAGACTGGTGCCTGCAAAAATAAATGAGTAGACCAGTGCCCGCAAAAATACATGAGTAGACCAGTGCCTGCAAAAATAAATGGGTAGACCAGTGCTTGCAAAAATAAATGGGTAGACTGGTACAGCTCTGCAAGCAGTTAAAAGCCTGGTAGACCAGTACCTCTGCTAAATCCTAAAGAATTGTCACATGACCATCAAGCCACGCCCACAAAATAAGCCACGCCCACAGAACCAGTAGTAAAAAAATGTAGAACCCACCCCTGGGTAACATCATCAGTGTTAGAAAAGGGAAGGGTTTACAGAGTAGAGAAAGAGAAGAGGAGGGGGGAAATGTTGGTGCTCTCTGACCCTGATTGTGTCAGCTTTGGAAGCCATATTAACACCGGAAGCTTCCACGCTGCCAACTTCTTGCGCTTGGGAAAGTAGGAGGGGTTGATTTAGTAAAGGGATTGTAGTTAGACATAATAGCATTCTTCTTTTCAGTCAAGATCATGGTGTTCCTGCATCTGGAGGAGGAATGGTTGAAGTGGCGGCTCAAGTTGGGACGGATGGTGATTGGGCCATGTGATGGACTGATGGGTGCAATGGGCTGGATTTGGAATTTTGATTTTTCTGAGAAAAAACCTGGAACTCTCAGATTCGGGTTTTCCCACATGTGCTGGTATACTCTAATAAATGGGAACTTTGAGAAGATGCCTGTCTCGGAGTTTTTAATTGGAGTTGAGGGTTTTCTGGAACGCTGACAATCAGTGCTAGAAATTTGCTCCCTGTTTATATGCTCCCTGTTAAGGCAAGTCACTTGTATATAGAAAGAGAGCAAACCCCACTCACTTCTAGCACTTATGACATTACCTAGTTAGGTAAGAAATTTCTACAAGAAAACAACCAAGCTCAGAGACAACAGTTCAACCCTGAGCTACAAACATGGCTTAGGACCTGGTTATCTACGGGACCACCTGCTACCACCAATAGCCTCCCACCGGCCAGTACGCTTCCATAGAGAGGGGCTCCTCCGGGTGCCGTCGGCCAAACAATGTCGACTGGCGGCCCCTAGGGGGAGAGCCTTCTCTGTAGAGGCACCTACGATCTGGAACGAGCTCCCCCCGGAGATACGGAGGATCCTGGATCTGCGCACCTTCCGTCGTGCGCTTAAGACTTTTTTATTTCATCAAGCTGGCCTGGCCTAAATCTTCTCCCCTTTTTTTTAAATGTAAATTTTAATTTGTTTTTAAATTATGGGGTATTTTAAATTCAGCCAAATTATTTAATTCATTTTTATTCTATTTTAATTTTTTGTATTTATGTGTTTTATCCTCTGGCTGTTCACTGCCCTGAGTCCTTCGGGAGGAGGGCGGTATAGAAATTTAAATAAATAAAATAAAATAAAATAATTCCCCTCTATTATTACTTAAAACCAGTGGTGAAATCCTCTGCGGATCGCCACCGGTTCGTTGCCTGTCCATGCGCAGCATGTGCCAAAAGGATGCTATGCACACATGCGTAGTGCACACCAAATGCACGCTTCACGCAGAAAAAGAAGACTTCACTAGGTAAATTGAACAGTGAGGGGCAGGAACAGCTGTGCTGCACGATTTAGCTTCATTAGAAAGCAGGATTTCTTGCTTTCTAGCTAATACAAACCATGCGGCACAGCTGATCGTCAGAAATACCGGTTTTAGATGAACCGGTACTTTTTTTTAACTACTGGTTTTTTATCACTACCAATTTTCCCGAACCAGATAGAACCGGTAGCATTCCACTCCTAATTAAAATGAAACCATCATTTCCCCACCACCACCTTCCCATCCTTGATCTTTCCTTGCTAGATAGAATCTGAAGAAACCTATATTAGCATAGAGGTAGTCCTTTGACTTACAATTCTCTGTATAGCGACTGTTCAAAGTTACTATGATGCTGGGTGGGGGGGAATGACTTAAAAATGGTCTTTGCACTTATGACTGTCACACGGTCACAATTTAGGTGTTTGGCAACACTTTTACGAAAGTTGCCGCATGCAGCAATCACACGATCCCCCTTTCGGATCTACTCAGGAGACATCTGACATGCAAAACTCCGTGGGGAAGCCGGCGGGGAGGGTCACAAGTCATGATCGTGTGATGATGCTTCGCTTAA
The DNA here is from genome assembly GCF_059756535.1 of Pantherophis guttatus. Lineage (NCBI taxonomy): Eukaryota > Metazoa > Chordata > Lepidosauria > Squamata > Colubridae > Pantherophis > Pantherophis guttatus. The sequence goes on along the minus strand of NC_142076.1, from coordinate 11,388,155 downwards.
TGACTGCACCACTTAACAACAAAATTCCCAGTGCTTATCTCAGTCATAAAGGCAAGGATTACCTGCCTTAAAATCTAAATGATTCTCACACTGGCAAACAGCCTTTTTTCACCACCCCTTCACCACCTGCAAAACACCTGTTTCAGGATGATTTTACACAAACGGGCTTCACACCAAACACTACAGTTGTGTATGTGATCAACCCAGCTGCCCACCTCTTCCAGCAAGAATTTCACAAAGCAAATGGCCCAATTTTAACCAAGCGAGCATTCCCGGTTTTATGTACCTGTGGTCCAAGTTGAATAAATAATGTTCTGCTCTTTACCTGAACACAACAGCAGGTTAGAAGGATCTGTTTCTTGTGATACATTGCTGAAATTAGTCACCTAGGACTTTGTTGTTAGTGACAGGAATTTCCTTTGCAAACCAATACTTGTGTCAATAGGATAGTTTCACCCTGTAAACACAAAGACACTCGTATTAAATACACGACAGAAGGATCCTTTATTGCATTGAGGCCGCGGAAAGCGAAAATTGTAAATGAAACAACATTAGCAATCGAATATCAATCTAATATTCTGTGCCAGTTCTTTGAAACTGGGTTCACACTTTATGTTTGGTCTTTTAAGCGTATTGGGTGAGCTCAGCTTTTGGGGCTCATAAATCAAGTCTTTTGCCTTAGTGTGATATAAGATCATATAGAGATGATAGACAGACAGACAGACAGACAGACGGAAGGATGGATGGATGATAGGTAGGTAGGTAGGTAGATAGATATAAGATAGAAAGATAGAAAGATAGATAGATAGATAGATAGATAGATAGATAGATAGATAGATGATAGATAGATATAGATGATAGAGATAGAGATAGAGATAGATAGATAAATAGATAGATAGATAGATAGATAGATAGATAGATAGATAATAGATAAATATAGATGATAGAGATAGAGATAGAGATAGAGATAGATAGATAGATAGATAGATAGATAGATAGATAGATAGATAGATAGATAGATAGATAGATAGATAGATAGATGATAGGTAGGTAGGTAGGTAGATAGATATAAGATAGATAGATAGATAGATAGATAGATAGATAGATAGATGATAGATAGATAGATAGATAGATAGATAGATGATAGATAGATAGATAGATAGGCAGATAGATAATAGAAAGATAGAAATAGCTGATAGATATAGAGATAGATGGATAGATAGATAGATAGATAGATAGATAGATAGATAGATATAAGATAGATAGATAGATAGATGATAGATAGATAGATAGATAGGCAGATAGATAATAGAAAGATAGAAATAGCTGATAGATATAGAGATAGATGGATAGATAGATAGATAGATAGATAGATAGATAGATATAAGATAGATAGATAGATATAAGATAGATAGATAGATAGATAAATAGATAGATAGATAGATAGATAGAAAGAAAGAAAGATAGATAGATAGGTAAGTAGGTAGATAGATAGATATAAGATAGATAGATAGATAGATAGATAGATAGAAAGATAGATAGATAGATAGATAGATAGGTAAGTAGGTAGATAGATAGATATAAGATAGATAGATGATAGATAGATAGATAGATAGATAGATGATAGATAGATAGATAGATAGGCAGATAGATAATAGAAAGATAGAAATAGCTGATAGATATAGAGATAGATGGATAGATAGATAGATAGATAGATAGATAGATAGATAGATAGATAGATAGAAAGATAGATAGATAGATAGATAGATGATAGATAGGTAATAGATATAGATGTTAGATAGAGAGATAGAGATATAGCAATCTAGAGATCTAGATCTAAATCAGGGGTGGGATTCAGACGGTTCAGATTGGTTCAGGTGAACCGGTAGTTGTGACCTGGGGTTGGGCCTGCCCACCTGACCCGGCACTATGCCATCCTATTTAGCCGCATTTTTTAGCTGCATGCATGCGTGCAAGCTGCGTGCCTGAGAGCAAAGCGCATGCGCAGAAGGCCACACCCATGCGCACAAATTCACATTTTCAGTGCTGGGCGAACCGGTTGTTAAATTATGTGAAGCCCACTTCTGATATAGATATAGCCACCCCACTCCTGGGGGAAGGATACTGCAAAATCCCCATTCCCTCCCCACTCCTGGGGGAAGGATACTGCAAAATCCCCATTCCCTCCCCACTCCAGGGGAAGGATACTGCAAAATCCCCATTCCCTCCCCACTCCAGGGGAAGGATACTGCAAAATCCCCATTCCCTCCCCACTCCAGGGGAAGGATACTGCAAAATCCCCATTCCCTCCCCACTCCAGGGGAAGGATACTGCAAAATCCCCATTCCCTCCCCACTCTGGGGCCAGCCAGAGGTGGTATTTGCCAGTTCTCCAAACTGCTCAAAATTTCCACTACCGGTTCTCCAGAACCTGTCAGAACCTGCTGGATTTCACCCCTGCCCCTTCTTCTTCGTGACAGTTTCTCAAGTTACTGGAAGACTGCTATCATATCACCTCTAGTCCTTCTCTTCATTAGACTAGACCTACCTAGTAGCTTGATGGGATCCAAGAAACTTTGATTCAAGTTCTTTCCATTATTATAAACTTCAGTAGCTGCCTTGGGCCACCTTCTCCCTTAACGTAGCTTGGCAGCAAGGGCCACGCGGTCAAGAAAAACCAGGATTGTGGTCCAGATGGATGGATGGAAACTTTAACTATGAGAAAGTGAATTAATAAGTGATAATTTGATCTCTGCTGCCTGGTAGGTCATAACTCAGGAACTGGCCGAAAGCCAAATTGGGACCTTTTGGACATTCAGAAAGAAACGGGCTTTAGAGGGGCCATTAGTGACTTTTGGTGGCTTCTAAACAGGCTGTGACAAGTCTTCATCTTTGGAAAGGTGAAGGAATGCCTGAGGCCTCCTTGATATGTTTACCTCCGTGATTAAAGCCACAACAGCTCCACAAAAGGTCGGAGTTGGTTGCCGAGTGCCATTGTTTTCATAAAACAAGGAGGAAGCAAACATAGAAACACAGCTCTCCATCTGCTTCCTGGCTCTCCAGCTGAGACTACTCAGCTTACCTGTTGGGTCGAGTTTTTGAATTCTCACAATAAAACTAGTTTCGGATGGAAGCATTCAGCTCTGTGTCCAGCGGTGAAAATCCAGTTCTGAGATAGAACTTCACACATCACTTTAAGCCATCATAATATGGTTTTGGTTGCACTGCATGAGCCCACTTTTTTTGCATCTTGCAAATCCTGGTTGATGGACTAGCGGGTATGAGAAATGAGGCTAGGAATGTTTATTAATATTAATTTATGAATATGAATGGTTCAACCAGCCATGCGTTGGCACCATGCCATCTTTTAAAGTCAGCGTCTCTCAACCTGGGCTTTCCTGTTGCCTTCGGACAGCATCTTCAATAATTTTCTGCAATTTTGGCCATGCTTGATGGGAATTCTTGGTATTGTACCCTGTTTCCCCCAAAATAAGACATCCCCTGATAATAAGCACAAATGGACTTTTGAGTGCATGCCAATAAGGCCAAGCGCTTATTTCAGGGTTCAAAAAAAATATAAGACAGGGTCTTATTTTCAGGAAAACACGGTATCTATCTATCTATCTATCAATCTATAGTTTCTATCTATCTATCTATCTATCTATCTATCTATCTATCTATCTATCTATCTATCATCTATCTATCTATCTATCTATCCATCCATCTATCATCTATCTATCTATCAATCTACAGTATCTATCTATCTATCTATCTATCTATCTATCTATCTATCTATCTATCTATCTATCTATCTATCTATCTATCTATCTATCTATCCATCCATCCATCCATCCATCCATCCATCCTGTTTTCCCCTAAAATAATACATCCCCTGATAATAAGCCCAATCGGGCTTTTGAGCACATGCCAATAAGGCCAAGCACTTATTTCAGGGTTCAAAAAAAATATAAGGCAGGATCTTATTTTTGGGGAAACACGTTAGTCCAAAACTATGTGGAAGATGCCTTTTTGAAATGTATTTATTTATTTTCAAGAATTATTTCTAATGTGTAACTGGGTGCCTTAGAGGACCTGGTTCAACAAGGCTTCAGGTGATTCATAATGCTTTACAAACTATCTGGACTGTAGCTAGACCAAACCACAAATAAACAAATCATGTTTTGGGCAAAACATACTACGCAAAGTCCAGATGCATGCTTTGTTACAGTTTCATCGGATGAGCACTAGGTGGGGCTGTCCAGCCAAACAATCAAAGAGAAATAGGTAATTGGCCTAAATATTCTTCTCCAGGATGAGTATTTCTGGAACAAAAACAACTTCTTTGTCATTTGTATTTTAAAATTAGAAAGCTTACACAAAGCTGAGTGGCTATTAAGCATGCCAGGCATGAAATAGGTTAATTTGGAAACAAGGAGGAAACAGCTGCCTCCCAAGATAGGATAATCAATAATCCAACAAATGGGTTAAAGAAGTATACCTGCTGGAGGCCATTGTTGAGAAGGACCTTAACCCTAACCCTAACCCTAATCCAATCAATCAATCAATCAATCAATCAAATACACTTGGAATACTGCAACCAATTTTGGTCACCGTACTACAAAAAAGATGTTGAGACTTTGGGAAAAGTTCAGAGAAGAGCAACTAAAATGATCAAAGACTTGGAGACTGAAGCATATGACAAATGGCTGCAGGATTTGGGTTTGGCTCATCTAGAGAAAAGAAGAATTAGGGATGACATGATAGCAGTCTTCCGATATCTCAGGGGCTGCCACAAAGAAGAGGGAGACAAACTATTCTCCAAAGCACCTGAGGGCAGGGCAAGAAGCAATGGGTGGAAACTAAGTAAAGGGAGAAGCAACCTGGAATTAAGGAGAAACTTCCTAACATGGAGGACAATTAACCAATGGAACAGCTTGCCACCAGAAGTTGTGGGCGCTCCATCACTGGAGGTTTTTCAGAAGAGACTGGACAGTCACTTGTCTGAGATGGTATAGGTTCTCCTGCTTGAGCAGCGGGCTGGACTAGAAGACCTCCAATGTCCCTTCCAAATTCTATTCTATTCTATTCTATTCTATTCTATTCTATTCTATTCTATTCTATTCTATTCTATTCCATTCCATTCCATTCCATTCCATTCCATTCCATTCCATTCCATTCCATTCCACTCTCTTTTCTCTTCTCTACTCTATTTTCTCCTCTCCTCTCCTCTCCTCTCCTCTCTAAAATTAAGCAAAAGGGTCATTTCCAAACATACACCAAATCCATCAGTCAATGTTTCTCAAACCTTGGCAAACCTTTCAGATGAATGAACTTCAACTCCCAGAGTTCCCTAGCTTGTTGGCTAGGCAATTCTGGGAGTTGAAGTCCACATACATCTTCAAGTTGTCAAAGGTTTTACAAAGCTTTTCTCACCTCCATGCTAAGTCAACACACGTTGTTAAACTGCAATGGGGTTTGCGTGAATGTCTGTTCACCATGCACAAAACATGATTGATGGGGAAGCCGGATTCATTTAATGACACGATTAACTTAATAACTATAGTGATTTGCTTAACAACCATGGCAAAAAAAAAAAAGGTTTTAAAATTAGGCATGCCTCTGAGCTGGCATCGGGTGGCTCTCTGAAGTTCTGCAGTTCTTGGTGAAGTAGGACCTGCAGAGTTTTGAAATCAGAGTTTGATTCCCTTCTTCAACACAGACTTTATGCTGGATCATATTGGCTGAAGAGCCGTGGTGGCACAGTGGATGGAATGCAGTATTGCAGGCTAATTCTGCGACTGCCAGCAGTTCAATCCTAACCGGCTCAAGGTTGACTCAGCCTTCCATCCTTCCGAGGTTGGTAAAATGAGGACCCAGATTGTTGGGGAACAAGAGGCTGACTCTGTAAACCGCTTAGAGAGGGCCGTAAAAGCACCGTGAAGTGGTATATAAGTCTAAGTGCTATTGCCATTGCTGTAGCTGATTGGATGTTGCATTAGGAGCCCTGGTGGCGCAGTGGTTAGAATGCAGTACTGCAGGCTACTTCTGCTGACTGCCGGCTGCCTGCAATTTGGCAGTTCGAATCTCACCAGGCTCAAGGTTGACTCAGCCTTCCATCCTTCCGAGGTGGGTAAAACGAGGACCCAGATTGTTGGGGGCGAGAGGCTGACTCTTGTAAACCGCTTAGAGAGGGCTGTAAAAGCACCACGAAGCGGTGTATAAGTCTCATTGCCAAGTGCTATTGCTGCAGAATCTGAGAACAAGAGTTTTCTCAGCAGCACAAGGTGGCTTCCACGGATGAAGGCCTGTGAGGTGACTTTCCTTGCTGCCTTAGGTCGGAGCAAAGCGGGCTTTCCATCTTCGCTCACCTGAGACAAACCCAGATGCCTATCAACAACCCTCCAGAAGGGCTGGCTATCAAATGCCTTTAGGTGGATCAAATCACCGTGTAATGGGCTGGCGCTGGAGAGAGCTGGGTGCCTGCGGGGCCTGATGAGAGCCAAGATAAGGCCTGCGAGTTCTTCGACCCCGATTCAATTATTGAAACGTAAAGCTAAACGCCTTTGCCTTTTGAACTTGGGAGTCAGGTTGGCCTCGTTTACTCTCCGCCCTCCACCCTCAGCCCGTAGCGTCACAAAAATTCTCTCCCTTTCGCCTCATTTTTAACTCCCTGCCAGCTATGTTCTTATTGTTCTCTGTAGCTTTTTGTGTCCTTTCGTTCCAGTTAAGAACCAGCGCGACAAACCCGGACACAATGTGCTTAAAGCCGTTGACCTTGGCTGTGTTGTCTGGAGTCGGAGTCCAGAATATAGAACAAAATATGTGGTGGCTCAGTGGCTAAGACGCTGAGCTTGTCGATCGAAAGGTCGGAAGTTCAGCGGTTCGAATCCCTAGTGCCGCATAATGGGGTGAGCTCCCGTGACTTGTCCCAGCTTCTGCCAACCTAGCAGTTTGAAAGCAGGTAAAAAATGCAAGTAGAAAAATAGGGACCACCTTTGGTGGGAAGGGAACAGCGTTCTGTGCGCCTTTGGCGTTGAGTCATGCCGGCCACATGACCACGGAGACGTCTTCAGACAGCGCTGGCTCTTCGGCTTTGAAACGGAGATGAGCATCGCCCCCTAGAGTCAGGAATGACTAGCACACATATGTGCAAGAGGAACCTTTACCTTTACCTTTTACAGGTAGTGCTCAACTTACAACAGTTCATTTAGTGACCGAAGTTACGACAGCCCTGAAAAAAGTGACTTGTCACCATTTTTTCATACTTACGACTGTGGCATCATCCCCATGGTTATGTGATCAGGATTCAAATGCTTGTAATTGTCCTGGGATCACAGGATCACCTTTTGTGACCTTCTGAGAGAGCAAAGCCAACGGGGAAGCCAGGTTCACTTCACAACTTTGTTCCTCATTTAACAACTGTCGTGATTCGCTTAATGGCAGTATTTCAGAATTTCAGGGACTGCCACAAAGAAGAGGGTGTGTGTGTGTCAAATTATTCTCCAAAGCACCAGAGGTCAGGACAAAGAAACAATGGTTGGAAACTAATCAAGGAGAGAAGCAACCTGGAATTAAGGAGAAACTTCCTAACAGTGAGGATAATTAATCAGTGGAACGACTTGCCTCCCAGAAGTTGTAGATGCTTCATCACTGGAGGGGTTTAAGAAGAGACTGGACAGTCCCTTGCCTGAGATTGTATAGGTTCTCCTGCTTGAACAGGGGGCTGGACTAGAAGACCTCCAAGTTCCCTTCCAGCTCATTCTATTCTATTCTATTCTATTCTATTCTATTCTATTCTATTCTATTCTATTCTATTCTATTCTATTCTATTCTACATTCCAATATTCTATTCTACTCTACTCTACTCTTCATTCCAATATTCTATTCTACGCTACTCTATTCTACTCGACTCTATTCTTCATTCCAATATTCTATATTATCCTATTCTATTCTATTCTATTCTATTCTATTCTATTCTATTCTATTCTATTCTACATTCCAATATTCTACTCTACTCTACTCTACTCTACTCTACTCTACTCTACTCTTCATTCCAATATTCTACTCTACTCTACTCTACTCTACTCTACTCTACTCTACTCTACTCTACTCTATTCTTCATTCCAATATTCTGTTCTGTTCTGTTCTGTTCTGTTCTGTTCTATTCTATTCTATTCTATTCTATTCTATTCTATTCGAATGACTGTGGCATGAAAGATCATGGGGCCAATGTTTATACTTGGATTAAGGACTATCAGAATATTATAGGGCGGTAGATTACATTGAGAAATCAGGACAAAGAAGACAATGGCCACAACTTCTAAATTGTTATTATTGTTAATAACAACTATTTACCCTCAACCAATGTGGCTTTGTCTGTGAAGTCATCATGATTTAGATCTTCCTGGAAGAAGATTTTAATTTAAATAGAAATGCAATTAAAGTAAAGTCATTTCTCTAAATGGGAACAAAAGTATGTATGCTCTATAAGGGTATACAGTAGTACGAAGTGGCATCCGGGGGCTTCCTGCTTTCCGTCCAAGAGTCCTTGCATGTTGGCTATTTTGAAGCTCACCCAAGCCCAGCTGAGCCTTCATCAACTCCACCCCCAGAAAAAAGAACGAGGTGTAAATTAAATAAATGCAACTTACTTGCATACAAAGCAGATCTCTTGGTCGATTGCAAAACCTCTTGCGATAAGATCGTGTGATCCAGAGAAAACCATAGCTGGAACAGTCAAGCGCTATTGCTACTGGAATTCCTCCAGGTACTTACTAATGCATGAGGAGAGAAAAGGCTGTTGCTATCACTAGTAAGCAAAATTCACCTTCGTTGGCGTTTGTCAACCTGGGTTCATTATTATGTGACTTGATCGTTTGAACTGATGCTACTTCTCCATAGCTGATTGTCAACTCATCTGGGTGGATTGGTTGAGTGACTGTTCTAGGGGATTCTAATATAGGTTGTTATGGGGTCCCTGACACTCTCTAAGTTTGATTGTTTTCTTGCAGACGTTTCATTACCCTTCTTGGTAGCATCGCTACCAAGGGAGGGAGGTTTGTTCTCTGTTTACATATAAGTGCCGGTGGGAGTGTTCTTGGTAGATCCTGAATTTGGCTGTTGTTTACTGTTAGATTGCTTGTCTGGATTGGTTGTTACCAGTAGTGGGTTTCAAATCCTGGTGTGACTTATTCGCTATCGAACTGGTAGCCTCCCGCCCCTGCCGCTACCAGTTTGCCTGAACCGGAGCAAACCGGGAGCAACCCACCACTGGTTGTTACCTAATTGGGATATTGTTTCCCGCTTGATTTCCAATGATGTGAGTTGCTATCGAGTCCTCATGAGTGCACTCCTTGCATTAAAATAAAATACTGAGGTAAATTTTCCCTTAAATTATATCAATTGGCTTTAAAGGTACTTGTGTACCATTTAAAGGGCTATAAAATACAGAGAAGATGAAAGTTCTGGGAGATTTGAGAGCAAGGATATTTAGGGCAGAGTTGGGGAACTGGAGATAAATGCAAGGCAGAACTGAAATCATAATATACACTGGAGAATGCCTTATGTGGGTGGATCTGCGCAATAAAAATAGTAGGTTTTGATGCAACAATTCCCATCACATATGCTCATCTGCTACATATGTTCAGCTTCATTAAATGTTCCCCAAATGTTCATTTCTTTTTGCTAAAGGAAATGGACATGAGGAAGATTTAGATCAAGATTCTCCAAAGACAATATATCGACCCCCAAGGACCGATGACTATCCACGATTGTTTTTGACGCTAATATTATTCGTAGTACAATTAAAGTGGTATTTATTAAATTGGTTTCATATAATGAATGTTTGGAGGTCAATGAACAATCTGAAACATCACGAAGGGGTTGATGAGCTGAAGTGTTTGGGGACCCCTGATTTAGATGAATTTGAGAAGAATAGGCACTGGTGCTCCTGTGACATTATCTTCTAATAAAACAGAATCTGTATTACATCATCACAGAACAGAACAGAAACAGAACAGAATTACAAAGTTGGAAAGGACTTTGGAGGTCTTCTAGTCCAACCCTCAAGCAGGAGACCCCGTACCATTTCAGACAAATGGTTGTCCAATCTCTTCTTAAAAACTTCCAGTGTTTGGAGCATTCACAACTTCTGGAGGCAAGTTGTTCCACTGATCAATTGTTCTCACTGTCAGGAAATTTCTCCTTAGTTCTAAATTGCTTCTCTTCTTAATTAGTTTCCATCTGTTGCTTCTTGTCCTGCCTTCAGGTGCTTTGGAGAATAATTTGACCCCTTCTTCTTTGTGGCAGCCCCTCAAATATTGGAACACTCCTAGCATGTCACCTTCAGTCCTTCTTTTCATTAAACTAGACATACACAATTCCTGCAACTCTTCTTTATTTTGAATCTCCAATCCCCTAATCATCTTGTTCGCTCTTCTCTGCACTCTTTCTGGAGACTCAACATCTTTTTTATATTGTGGTGATCAAAACTGGAATATTTCAAGTGTGATATTACCCACCCAGGCATTATAAAGTGGTACTTCACAGGAAAATCTCCCCCATTCAAAATGAGCAAAGCGGCTCGGACATTTACGTTCCAATTGTTTTTAATTGAATGGTCTATATTTTTGTACATATTTCCAACAGTGGACAATAAATAACCCGTGAATGCTGGCTCCCACCCTTTCCCTCTCTCCTCCGAACACCATTCCACATTATAAATAAATAACTTTAGGACACATGTTTTCCCCCAGTGATTGTCAGTGGTTGACACACAACAAGTGCAGTGGAAATTTGTCCCAGCATTGACTGAAGGGTTACATTTCAGAGATGGTTAGAGAGCAAGGAGCGATGGGTATATCATCGGGGCATCACATAATTCAGTCTGATGACGCTGAACCATTATGAAAGCAAAAGAATACTGCAGTGGCAAATGCTTTATTTTGTCCCTAATTTTGGTGTGCATTAGTACTCAACTTCAGAAGCGTATTACTGCATCCTCAGCAAAGGCATTGTGTTCTGTGCTGATGAAGGTTAGTTTTGGGTCCCCCCCCCCCGGTTGCTATTTAGCCGCTATTTCCACGCCGGGATAGTTTTAATAGTTTAAATATTTGAAGTTCTTTTTATTGCCTATGAGTGGCCAATCACTCACCCAGCACCAACACTCTGTCCAAATCTTTCTTCCTGCATATTGCTTGCTCCAGAGGCTCCAGCTTCATGGTGATTCACCCTGATCACCGCCCCCGCCCCCAGAGCTGGCAGCAGAGTCGGACAGTGAGGAGGTTGGGGAGGAACGTGGACCAGTCCTGGGGACTGAGGTAAGCTTGAACAAGGGCTCTGCATCAGAGGCAGAGAAGGGGCCAAGGCGATCTGATAGTCATGTGCAGCCTCTAGAGTCTGACCTCAGTGAGGCAGAAGAACAGCAGGAGCCTGTTCCCAGTGTGCGCATGCGCAGAGCTGCCAGATGACAAGAACAATTAAGAAAACAGGGTCAACTTGGGAGTAAGGCTTGGAGATGATTGGCCCCTCCCATAAGACATAAAAGCTCTCTGGCAGCGTTCCACGTGAGATAGGTGGGTATTGATAACCTTCCTCTGAAAGACTGTTTATCAAGCCTTGCCGGACTGTAAATGAAAGTAATTTACAGTGGTATAAATAAAAGAGGTTTTGTGGGACTAAGACTTTGCTTCATGCTTTCTAAGGAAGCCTAGATCAGAACAGCTTCTAGCAAGGAAATATTTTGCAATGTTTGCTATTTTGCAATATCAAAGAGCACAGGGAACCCGTGATTTCAGGAAACGGTCTTACCAGTGCCTAGCTAGAAAGCTAGCAGGTCAACCAGTTCCCCAATAGTCTCTGAGAAACCTTTGCTTCCTTTTCTGTAATCATCTTTTCTTAGAGAAGATGAAACGTGTGACGAGGTCCCATTTAATTGTCCTCTCAAACTTTTGAGAAGTCTACTCTAATTTGAGGGCAGAGGTTTTCCTTGGAATAGGTCTAACTCCACCGTGAAAAGGCCAGCACGATTGTGCCTGGAGGCAGGGATGATTAAATCAATCTGCAACGTCCAGAAGATGACCTCTCACGTAAAAAGCTTGTCAGGAAGGAGAAAAGTCTTCGTATTTGCTCAGAAGTGTGCTCCGCTAGCCTCAACAAAGCTTCAGGCAAAAAAATAAAAATGGTTTCCCCATCACTGTTCGCTACGGAGACAATTTTATACGGTGAAAATTCTGGAGGAAGGATTTCAATCAAAAGAAGAATTTAAACTCAAGCAGGAGCTAGGAAGGAGATCCCTTTAGAAGAATCTGGACAACTGTTCAGGAACGTAGTGGGTTCTGGAAAAAAAACGTGATTTCTCATGCATGTTCTTCATTTGTTTTCTGCTGAATTATCCTGCAGCTGTTTTTATTTGGGTCAGAGGGACTATCGTCGACACTGGATTCTTGGGAAAAGGAAGGCTATCCAGAAACAACTCTGCTTGATCCCAAAGAGATCAGACAATGCATCTTTCTCAAAGGGTGGTGCAGTAGCCTAGAGGTAGAGCTCTCGCCTCACAATCAGGAGGCTGTGAGTTCGATCCTAGGTGGAGGCAGATATTTTTCTCTCTGGGCACACTGAGAATATATCTGCTGAACAAAACTCCGCATTGGTGACAGGAAGAGCATCCAGCCATTCAAACACTCTGCTAGCTCTATTCAGTTGCCCAGACTGCACCCCGCCAGGGATTATGGTGTCATTAAAAGATGATGATGAATGCATCAACTGGCCAGGGAAGATTGGATTTGATCTTCTAAAATGCAAAGGCACCTGTCCTTCTGAAAAAAACAATGTCCCCTCTCCCTTACTCTCTCTTCCCACCCAGCTCACCTTGTCCTGGTCTGCAGTCTGGGGAGGCAATCAGAAATGTTAATGGAGAAACAGACATTGCCGAATTGCACGTCATTCATAAAACGGTGGATGAGAAATGCTTTACAAACCCATCTGGGTCCTCAAAGTTCCAAACACGATAGTGACAGACCAGAAGGCTTTCCAGATTTGAACTGTCTCGTTTCTTTGGGCTCAAAGGGCAAGCGTGAAGTTTTGGACTCTACACCTCACCGGTCTCACTGGTCAAATTACAGGACAAAGAACATGGAATTGCCCGACATCCTAGTGGAGTTTCTTCAGTCATGGAAAGTGGTGGGGCTTGGTTGCCACTGGACCTTCCATCGTTGCAGAGCAGGACACTGGAATCTGCCTCACATTTGGTAGTATGACTGTAGTAAGGTTCCATGACGTGCCTAAATTCTAGTGGGACGTTGAGGGGAAGCACTTCAGCTTTGATTACAGCTCCCAGGTGGGTTTCAGAAGAGGAATTTTGGATGTTCTTGGAATGGCTCATCTTGATCAGCAAGTCAATGGTTTTGTTTTGTGTCTCAAGGAAACAATCAGATACCTTTTCTAGATCAGCTTCACTCACCTCCAAACATTTTTTGGTGGAACCCAGGTCTTTGCCTTGGACTTTCTCTCCCTGGATGCCAACCTTGGACTCTTTCTTGTCTTGGTGTCCTTTCTCTGGATTCTTTGAAGATCTTTTCACCGAGAGATCCAAAGGACCTTCACTGAATTTGTTTGCCTTCTCTAATGCCTGGTGGATATGGAAAAGTTCCTGCCGGATTTTGACCAACTGGTCTCTAAGTTGCTTCTGGGCGGGAGTATCCTCTTTTGCCAAATGTGAGAGCTTCTTCTCCACCTCCTGGTACTCTTCTAAGGTTTTTGACAAATCCTCAATGAGCACTGTTGTCATCTCTTGGTCCCTTCGACCAACAGTTATGGCTTGATCATTGCTTGGCTTTAAAAAGGGCTGGTCTGAAGCTGTAATTATCTCAGAGCTCCCAGTTTTCTCCTGGCCTTCAGAGAGGTAGTCATGAAGTTCTACCTGCCAGTGGTCCATGATCTTTGAAGCTCGCATCGGTGTAACTTGCAAACCACTGCTGGGAGAAGGGAAAAAAAGCAGGAAACTATTAATAAAAATCTCCATTCCCACCCCACTTCAGGGGAAGGATACTGTAAAATCCTCATTTCTTCCCGATCAGCTGGGACTTGGGAGGCAGAGAAGAGATGAGGGCGAGGCCAATCAGAATTTTTACTATTGGTTCTTCGAACTACTCAAAATTTCTGCTACTGGTTCTCCAGAACTGGTCACAACCTGCTGAAACCCACCTCTGGACCTGAGGGACAAAGGGGGTGGGTGGGGAGGTCTTATTCTTTTGCATGGGAATAATTTAGATGTCAAGCCTGAATTTGATTGGGATGTGGGATTGTTTGTATCCTTGGGCATTTTGGCATGAATTCAGTTTGACACAGTTTGGAGCTGGAAGGGGATGGAGCCTTCAGTCAAAACATCATTCCTAGCTGATGAGTCATCCACAGTCCAATGTCTGGGTGACCGGAGGAGAGATGTCACCGAGCAACCAGCTCTCATCTCGGTTGGACAATGTGACCAATTGTTTTGAAAACTTAAGAAACTGAAACTTATATTGGAGTGAAAAGCCCGGAAACTTTAGTACTGGCTTTTCACCAGTAGTGCCAAGATGTTGTATCCAAATAAATTTGTTTTTTGAGGAAAAGCCATGCCTTGGAGTTTGATTTGTGATGGGTGCATTACTTGGAGCCTGACATTAGAGCTAGCTTCACCTTTCTAAGTGCCGATATGATGTACTCAGTAAAGGATCTCTTGAACCTAAACAAAGTGTCAGAGTCCTGGCTCCCTGAGTTCACTACTGGGAATGATGACAAAGAGAGGACTCGTTGGAGAAGATCCTCATGTTGGGGAAGATGGAAGGCAAAAGGAGAAGGGGACAGCAGTGAATGAGATGCTTAGATAGTGTCAGGGGTGGGCTGCTGGGGGTTCGCAGGGGTGAGAACCTCTAGCAAAGATTCTGTGCAGTTCGGAGAACCCCCAAATCCCACTCCTGGCTGGCCCCATCCACCTCTCCCATCCCAGGAGTCCCCATGCGGCCTGTTTTGGATGCAGGTAAGTGCAGGGTGCGTACGGAGGTTTGGGGAGGGCAAAAAACGGGTCTACCGAAAGTTCAGAAAGGTAGGAAATGGGCCTGTTTCTGGCCTCCAGAGGGCCTTCAGAACCATTTTTGCCCTCCTGGAGGCTCGAGAAAAGCCTCCAGAGCCCAGGGAGGGCAAAAACGTTGCCCCCCATGGTGCAGGAGGCCAACTAGGCCATGCCCACCATGGCCTCGCCCACCCAGCAACCAGGCAGAGAACCCCTTGCTAAAATTTTTGAAGCCCACCCCTGGATAGTGTCATCAACACAACGAACATAAGTTTGGGCAAACTTTGGGAGACAGGGGCAGACAGGTGGGCTTGGTTTGTTATGATCCATGGGGGTCATGAAAAGTCAGACACAACTCTTAGCAACTGAACAGCAACAAATGAATGGAGAAACAGGGCACCTCATACCTGGGTGGATAGGTCTCTTTTTCTGATATTGTCATATCGGGGCTTGTCAAGTCAAGGGCGCTCTTTGCAAACTTCCTCTTCAGGTTACTTGGGGTGACCCCACCATTGTCCAAACCAGCAGCTCCATGGATCTCTGTTTTTTTGAGGCTGTTGGGGAGAACAGCAGCCCCCTCTTTGATGCCCAGCAGATCTTGGTAAGCCTCAGGAGATGACTTCCTGCAGAGATGGCCAGCGGCCAGCAAGGAATAGCTTTCCCTTTCATGGATCAGCCATTTCTTCTCTTCCTCCTGCAGTAGCAATCTTTTGTGGCCCTGCTCAGGAAGAGACTCTTCACGGAAACCTTTTGCCCAAGGAAGGCCGGTCTTCAGCACCGGGACTTTCAACACACCTCCCTTTGAGGGGTCCGTGGGAGTCTGGGGCTGGAGGGGAGCAGGTACGGCCGTGGCAGGCAGTTGTTGAGTATCTGGCTTGGCAGTGGCCATCTTGTTTTCTGCTGAAGTGAAGGAATGCTCAAAAAGCAGAGGGTAGTAGAAGCGTGGGAGGAAAGTGGACCTCTCGGGGATCTGCAAGGGTTGTAAATGAGCCGAATGGGGATGCATCAGCTGGGCAGTGGAGGCCAGGAAAGGGAATTGGGCCAAGTGGGAATGGGAAGCGGCCCCACTGGTCACTGAAGGGCTGAAATAGGAGAACAGGTTGGGAGCCAGCGGGTAGTTGATCCCCAGCAGAGAGAAGTTGAGGCCTTGTGATTCATGGAAGTCCCCGTAAGCTGGAGGAGGGTAACAAGGGATGACGTTGCTGTCGGTGCATGGAGTCAGAACCCCAGTGGTGCTTCTCCGTTGCCCGTTGGCCACCAGCTTCCATTGCTCCATGAAGACCCCGCCGCTTCCTGAACATTTGGAGGGCATTTTGCAATGCTTTGGTTTGGGGTCCAACTCCATGGAGGGCATCTCCTTTCCTTTGGCCATGTGTTTCTTCAAGGAGAAAACATCCGTGATGATGAAGTCAGGAGTGGGGTCTTTAGAGGCCTTGTCCTGCTTGTTTTTCAGCTGAAAAAGAAGGGTGTTGACATTGGGTTCGGTGGTCTCCCCGGCGGAGAGGGTCCCCTTGACCATCTCCTTCTTCTCAGCTGTGTCTACCTCCTGCAAGAATCTAGATAACTCTTCTTCTTCCACCTCCTCCTCCTCCTCCTCCTCCTCTTCTTGGAACTGGTTGGTTTCGTCGCTCATACTTTCCAAAGCGGCCGTGTCTTCTGTCGTCTTGCCTTCTCCACCATCTCGGTCTGCTTCATGTTTGGAGTGAGTGGCCTCCATCCCCATCGTGTCGTAGGTCTCGGATTCCTCCTGCCTCCCCCGGATCCGAGATGTCTCTGTGGCTTGCAAGAGCCGGAGTTCTGGATGGAGGAGGCCCCCTTTCTTGTAAGGCCAATCCGATTCGATTAGCAGAGACAAGGAATTCTTACAGAGGCTGTACTTCATGTGGTTGTAGAGATGCGATTTCTCCATGCAAGTGAATGGGCACTGGAAGCACTTGTAATTATACGGTTTCCCCCAGGGACGGGGGATGTAATGGGGCTTCTTAGGTTTGCGCTCCTTGTGCTTGTAGACCGGAGCCAGCTTACAGCCTGCTTCATCCTTTGACATGGCTGCTTTCAACCGACCCAAACACCAAGGGGATCCGTTGCTGGGCACCAGGCATTCACCGCTTCTTCCCAGTTTGCTCTGATCTTTTCCACTTACTCTGAAAAGAGAGAAATCGAAAGGGTTGCATTTAAAGCAGGATAAATGCATTTGCTCCAAACTGCAGGCATCTCAAACCACATGTGCCAGTGGTATAGGGGTTTAGGTCTGCGTTTCTCAACGTTTGCGCACAATGCAATCATTTTGCTCGTGACCCAGTTTGTGTCCAGTGCAAACAGTGCCCTTCTTATGTAATTCCCCTGAAAAATGAAGTCATTTGTTCCTCAACTTTGGCCATTTAAAGATGTGTCAGGTTTCGATGCTATCTCAAAATAAATGAATTTGCAAACTGCCGATCTTTGAGGAAATTTTGTCTTTATTGAGCACAGCGATCTGATCCTGGCTCTTTCGTGGTCAGTACTGACCTTTACCCCCCAATCCCTCCCTTTCCGATCCCCAATTCTCTGCTTCTCATTGGCTATCTTCCAAATCACTTTCCCCATCTCTTCTTCGTCAGATCACAGGAATGTCTCCCCCCCTCCCATCTCCGAGGAGATAGAATCTTCAAAGGGATTTAGTAGGCAAAAGTTGAGGCTTCTCCTCTCTTTATATATGTCAGTGCTGACAAGATGTGTGTCCGGCAGCAAAAAATTTTTGGTCAAATATTAAGAAATGGATAGAACAAATAACAGAACAACAAATAGAAAAGAAGCCAGAAACATTCTTGTTAGGAATTTTTACAAAACCATATTCCAAAGAAATAAAATATTTGATGCCACACATCTTAACAGCAGCACGAATAATGTATGCAAAAAAACCTGGAAACAGGAAAGAACCCCAATGGAGGAAGAACTAATAGATAAGATCTTAAAACGCGCTGAGAGGGACAGATTAACAAAAGAAATTAAGGAAAAAGAAGAGACAGAATATTATAGAATATGGAATAAATGGTATAATTGGCTTAAGACTAACAATAAAGAACAATAACTATTAGGAGAGAAAAATAGAAGTACAAAATAGAGATGTATCATATGTGCAGAGTGGAATAAAAATGTATATAATAGGAAGGTAGAAATGTATAATAGTAAAGAGATAACTAAAATGTATAGTTCTCTATAGGGGAAAAAGGAAAAAAAGAGCGGGGGGGGGAAAGGAAAAGGGGAGGAAGAAGATGGAATAATAGATTAAGACAAAGGGGAAGAAGAATAAAGTAATAACTGGAAGACCACTATGAAACAATGCTTAAATATGAAAAGTTATTTATATGTTGTATGTTGTGTAAATGTCCAATATGTGTTCTAATAAAATTACAATTTTTTAAAAAATAAAATAAAAATAAAGATGTGTGGACTTCAACTCCCAGAATACCCTAGCCAGCAATGGAATATGGGCAGCTCATGACTGAACGTCTCTAGATATTCTCAGTCATTCAGGTAGCGATCCCCGTTGCAAACCGGTAGTAAAGGTAAGCAGAACCCACCCCTGACAGTAGTCCTCAAGTTATGGCCATGACTAAGACTAGAATTTCGGTTGCTAAGCAAGTTGGTTGTTAAGCTACGCATGCCCGATTTTATGACCTTTTGCTATGGTTGTTAAGTGAATCACTGCAACTATTAAGGAAATTACACGGCTGTTAAGCCAATCCAGCTTCCCCCATCGACTTTGCTTGTCAGATGCCAGCTGAGATCACAAACGGTGACCAGGATATGGTCCAGGAACACTGAAACCATCATAAATGGATGCTGGTTGCCAATTCCCTGAAGCTTGACATTGTGACTGTGGGGATGCTATGATGGGGTGTAAGGAGCAGTCATAAGTCACCTTTTCTGGTGCCGTTGTAACTTCTAACAGTCGCTAAACAAATGATTGTAAGTCGAGGGCTATCTCGTAAGAGCCCCCGGTGGCACTGTGGTTAGAATGCAGTATTGCAGGCTAATTCTGCCGACTGCCAGCACTTCGATCCTGAGGGGGCTCAAGGTTGACTCAACCTTCCATCCTTCCGAGGTCAGTAAAATGAGGACCCAGATGGTTGGGGGGCAATAGGTTGACTCTGTAAACCGCTTAGAGAGGGCTGTAAAGCCCTGTGAAGTACTATATAAGTGCTATTACTATTGCCCTTCCTTCCTTCCTTCCTTCCTTCCTTCCTTCCTTCCTTCCTTCCTTCCTTCCTTCCTTCCTCTCTTATTCCCTTTCTCCTTCTCCTTCACTTACTGTATGACTGTAACCTGTTGCTGACTGTTTATACTGACTGTTTCCTAATATGATTTGATTGCTTATTTGTTCCCTATGACTATCCTAAGGCATCCTTGTGCCTTAGGATTCTTGATGGATGCATCTTGTCTTTCACGTACACCGAGAGCATATGCACCAAAGACAAATTCCTTGTGTGTTTCCAATCACACTTGGCCAATAAAGAATTCTATTCTATTCTATTCTATTCTATTCTATTCTATTCTATTCTATTCTATTCTATTCTATTCTATTCTATTCTATTCTATTCTATTCTTCCTGGTGGCACAGTGGTTAGAATGCAGTATCACAGTCTAACTCTGCCGACTGCCAGAGGTTCGATCATGTCGGGCTCAAGGTTGATTCAGTCTCCCATCTTTCCAAGGTCGGTAAAACAAGGACCCAGATGGTTGGGGGTGGGGGGGTGATAGTCTGACATTGTAAACTGCCCAGAGAATTGCATAAAGCATTATGGGATGGTATATATAACGTCTAAATGCTCATTGCTATCTGTATGTGACCGTTCCTTAACCCAGCCAAACCAACGTCTTTAAGCAAGCAGCATCTGATCTTCCTCTTTCTCTCCCGCGTTCCCTTCCTTTTCTACTCCTGCAGCTCCCTTTTTATTGTAACCCCCGAAGGCAGGAGCTTGCTTGTTCTAGGGGAAGCCGCCCCGGGCATCCTTTGAATTAAACAGCAGGGTTAAAGGCCATTAAGCACAACAAAGGAATTGAAAAAAACGCCCATTAAAGGTAACAAAAGAATGAAGAATGAACTTTCCTCCACAGACAGGGAAGGTGAATAGGGCTCGCTTGGGCTTATCTCGGACACTTGCTCAATGAATGTCTGCGAGGCAAGCGCCTAGCTGGGGGAAAATCTCTCTGTCCACCATGTCAATTTCAATCAGCTTTTCCTTTGGGTAAGGCTGTTGAACTTGGTTTGTCAAAGGCAAGCATTGTGTAAAGAAAGAAAGAAAGAAAGAGAGAAAGAAAGAAAGAAGGAAAGGAAGGAAGGAAGAAAGAAAGAAAAAGAGAGAGAGAGAGAGAAAGAAAGAAAGAAAGAAAGAAAGAAAAGAAAAGAAAAAAGAAAAGAAAAGAAAAAAGAAGAGAAGAGAAAGGAAAGGAAAGGAAAAGAAAAGAAAAGAAAAGAAAAGAAAAGAAAAGAAAAGAAAAGAAAAGAAAAGAAAAGGGTATCTATCAAATTTACAGCACATTTTTCTAAACCTTTTACAGAAACTGTTCGGCTAATGTCATCTTTGCAAACGGGTTCCTGCATTCCAGATATGCTTTTCTATGAATGGACAGCTCGCGTTTCCTACCAAGGTTTGCAGCGCTAATAATAGCGGGCATTTGTCTAATGTTTGTAAAAATCTTCTTTGAGCCAAGTTCATCCCCGGTGACTTTGTGGATTTTCTTGGCAGAGCATGGAAAAGGTGCACCACCTTTTCTGGGGTGTTCTGTTCTCCCAACCCCACAACTTTTCGTCTAACCTACAATGTTGGGAGTCCCTCACAGTCTCTCCAGGCAAGTTCAGCTTTTGGTCAACCAGATGCACAATTTGCACACCACCCAATTTCAAAAGTATGGATTTCCCGTGACAATTATTTTTTTTGGTTTATGACTTGCCTGGGACCAAAAGAATTACAATAGCTAAGTTTAGTGTTGCCAGGTGTCCACTATTTGAGCGGACAGTCCGCTTTTTTCACATTATATTCACTATTTTTTTTCACAAAATAGTGGACATTTTTTTTATTCAAAAGCTTTATGATGAAATTAAAATGTAATTTAATATTTTACATATTATTATAATATATTTGATGTTTTGAATTTTAAGTAAAGTTTTGAAGTGATTATTTTAATATGTGTTAAAATGTTTGTAAGAAAATATATAATTTAATTGTAATTTTTTAAAAATTTTTTTAACTACTTAACCCCAACCCCCGCCACTTGTCCGCTATTTTTTGGAAGCAGACCTGGCAACCCTATACTCAACTCCGGAGTTCAATCCTGACTGCACTTTAGAAGGCCAGATCCTGAAGAGGAAACTCAAATCCTGTGGCCACCTAATGAGAAGGAAGGACTCCCTGGAGAAGAGCCGAATGCTGGGAACGATGGAGGGCAAAAGAAGAAGGGGACGGCAGAGAACGAGGTGGCTGGAGGGAGTCACTGAAGCAGTCGGCGTGAGCTTAAATGGACTCCAGAGGATGGTAGAGGACAGGAAGGCCTGGAGGAACGTTGTCCATGGGGTCGCGATGGGTCGGACACGACTTCGCAACTAACAACAAATACTCAACTCCAAATTAATGCACAGATGGTCCTCAACATACGACATTAATTGAGCCTGGTGATTACGGTCGTCAGTCATGATGGTTGTGTAAAGCAAGTCATCATGTGACCGACCAGATTTTATAACCTTTTTGGGGAAACATTTGTTATGCAAACACGGCACTTGTAAAGCCAAGCCCGTTGTTTGCTTAAGGGCTGGATTTTGCTGGAAAACTGGAGGCAAAAATGTCATGAATTAAATGCTGCAAATGGCTGTCAATGTAGACCGGTTGCCCAACACCCAAAATGCAGTCACATGACTGCATTGTGTGTGTGTGTTTCTGTCAGCCTTCAAAACTTCAGAATCAGATCATCAGTAGCTTCTGAAGGGTTTGTTAATTCGAACAGGCTGTTTCCGGCCTCCAGAGGGCTTCCGGAGGGGGGAGATGTTTTCGTCCTCCCCAGGCTCCTAGAAAGGCTCTGGAGCCTGGGGAGAGCAAAGAACGGGTCTTCGGGAAACAGCCCAATCGAAGTAACAGACGGGTCCAGGGGTGAAATCCAGCAGGTTCTGACAGGTTCTGGAGAACCAGTCGCAGAAATTTTGAGTAGTTCAGAGAACTGGCAAATACCACCTTTGGCTGGCCCAGAGAGTGGGGTGGGAATGGAGATTTTGCAATATCCTCCCCCCAAGGGGTGGGGTGGGAATGGAGATTTTGCAGTATCCTTCCCCTGCCACGCCCACAGAACCACGCCCACAGAACCAGTAGTAAAAAAATTTGGATTTCACCACTGGATGGGTCCCACCGGAAGTCAGCAAAAGGGCCATTTCTGGCCTCTGGAGGGCCTCCGGGGGTGGGGGAGGTCGTTTTCACCCTCCCCAGGCTCCTAGAAAACCTCTGGAGCCTGGGGAGGGTGAAAAACGGGCCTACCAGGCCCACCGTGGCATCGTGTGCCAAAAACAGGGAAAGCGTGCGGAGGGGGTACATAGAATTAAGGGTGTGGGCATGCACGCGTGCAACTCCCCTGCGCTCCCCCCACTTTTGGCACGCGATGGCAAAAAGGTTAGCCATCATGGTGTAGGGTCTCCTGTTTGGGCAGGGGGTTGGACTAGATGACCTACAAGGTCCCTTCCAACTCCAGGTGCCCCAAACTGAACCTCCCAGATTCAAAACAGGTGTCGGGAAGCTTGCTTGGTAAGTCGCTCCCCCACCAGCAGATATTCTGAGTCTGTAGCTTTTCTCCACCTGCCACAATGCGTTATTTCCGGCAGGTGAAGGAGACAAAGCATTTTGAGGACGTGTCCGGGGGGCCAATGCCACGTCGGTGCTTTTGCACCTGTGCAGGGGAATTGCAAGATCCCTTTGCCCCGAGTGGCCTTGGGATATTTTTGCAATTAGAAAGATATGAACATGAATTAAAGGTAAAGGTAAAGGTTCCCCTTGCACATATGTGCTAGTCGTTCTCAACTCTAGGGGGCGGTGCTCATCTCCGTTTCAAAGCCGAAGAGCCAGCACTGTCCGAAGAAGTCTCCATGGTCATGTGGCCGGCATGACTCAACGCCAAAGGCGCACGGAACGCTGTTACCTTCCCACCAAAGGTGGTTCCTATTTTTCTACTTGCACTTTTTTTTACGTGCTTTCGAACTGCTAGGTTGGCAGAAGCTGGGACAAGTCACGGGAGCTCACCCTGTTACGCGGCGCTAGGGATTCGAACTGCTGAACTGCCAAACTTTCAATCGACAAGCTCAGCATCTTAGCCACTGAGCCACCGCATCCCTGAACATGGTTTAGAGGAGAACTATTAATCCTATTAAATAGGAAGGATTTTTCTAACTGCTGAAAGAAGATGGTATATATAGAATTAAATGGTAATTTAATTTAATTTAATATATATAGATGGTATATATAGAATTAAAGAATCTTTAATTCTTTCTTTTTCCTTTTGCTATCTTCTGCCTTCTGCCCTTTTTTCTTTTTTCTTTTCTTTTTAAAACTTTTTTATTTTCATACTTATTTTTTTAACTCTGAAAAAAAAATCGAATTAAAAAAAAAATCCACAGGAATGCAGGTCTCCTCACATCAAGTGGCTTTGGCACTGACCGGCTGAATCCCGTAGTAGCTGCTCTTCACATGAATTTTCTTTTCTTCAGATTCTTGGTTTTCAAAGCAAGCTCAGGCTGGAGGCTCTTCAAATGAAGGATGCTTTCAAAGAGAGCCCCATCCTTTATAAAGTAGGACACGGGGCGGGCTAACCTGCAAGAGAATGTAAGAAGGTAAGAAGGTAGGTCCTGTTGGACTAAATTAACTTCTGTAGTTTCTACACAGTGTTCTTCAGGTGCTCTTCGGTATTGTAGCCAATCAATACAAAAGTTGCAATGGTGCTTATAGGCCAGAAGTGGGTTTCAGCAGGTTCTGACCAGTTTCTGGAAAACCGGTAGCGGAAATTTTGAGTAGTTCGGAGAACTGGTAGTAAAAATTCTGACTGGCCCCGCCTTCATCTCTTCTCTGCCTCCCAAGTCCCAGCTGATGGGGAGGAAATGGGGATTTTGCAGTAACCTTCCCCCGGAGTCAGGTGGGAATGGAGATTTTACAGTATCCTTCCCATGCCACGTCCACCAAGCCACGTCCACCAAGACACACCTACAGAACCGGTAGTAAAAATTTTTGAAACCCACCACTGTTATAGGCCTTCCCCATCTCCAAAACAGGAAGTTCAGAGGCCTCCTGAAGTTAGAGGAGAGCATCAAAGGAAGCCTTTGTTAGCATGGGTGCTAACACACGTCAGATGTTATTACAGGTTCCCCATCACTGGAGGTTTTAAAGGAAGAGATTTGGACGATCATTTGTCTAAAATGACAGGGTCTCCTGATTGAGAAGAGGGTTGGACTGGAAGACCTCCAAGGTCCCTTCCAACTCTGTTATTCTTTTACTTCTGTTATGTTGCTTGTATCTTTCCCAGTTATATTGCTTTTATCTGTTTCCTAGTACGATTTAATAGCTCATTAGTCACCTTGACTAAGTGCTGTATCTTTTTATTCTTGATGAATGTATTTTATTCTCCTTATGTACACTGAGAGCGTATGCACCAAAGATAAATTCCTTGTGTGTCCAATCACACTTGGCCAATAAAGAATTCTATTCTATTCTATTCTATTCTATTCTATTCTATTCTATTCTATTCTATTCTATTCTATTCTATTCTATTCTATTCCATTCCATTCCATTCCATTCCATTCCATTCCTTTTCCATATTCTATTCTATTCTATTCTATTCTATTCTATTCTATTCTATTCTATTCTATTCTATTCTATTCCATTCCATTCCATTCCCATTGCTTTTCCATATTCTATTCTATTCTATTCTATTCTATTCTATTCTATTCTATTCTATTCTATTCTATTCTATTCCATTCCATTCCATTCCATTCCATTCCCATTCCTTTTCCATATTCTATTCTATTCTATTCTATTCTATTCTATTCTATTCTATTCTATTCTATTCTATTCTATTCCCATTCCTTTTCCATATTCTATTCTATTCTATTCTATTCTATTCTATTCTATTCTATTCTATTCTATTCTATTCTATTCCATTCCATTCCATTCCATTCCATTCCATTCCATTTCATTCCAAAGCCTGGAGGGAAGGCAACATTGTGTTACGTGCATTGTCAATAAGCTAAAGGAACAGGAGCTGGTAAACAAATCTCAAAATTTAAGATTAGGTTAAAGGTTGTGGGTTCTAGTTGTGCCTGGGAAGAAAATGGGAAGATTGCGATCCACCACCTGTATAAACTGATGCAAATCCAGAAATCTTTCTCTGGCTTCAATGATTTTTGCGCCGAGGACTTGAGCGACGTTAGTTTCTAAAAACGGTGGGTTCCCCCCACCCCTTTGATGAAAAAGGGATCCATTTGATCCCTTTCTCAGAACAACTGACTTGTTGTTTTGCATTTTCCCCTCCCCTAGATTTTGAGCTGGTTTTATTGTTGGGAGGAAGACGAGATGCCTTCAAGCAGGAGTTCCCCAACCCTTGGCCGGTGGACTGGCACTTGGCTGCAGCATGCCACAAACTGGTCCACACAGACAAGATGTTTTGACCCAGCCTTAACAGAAACAAGAAACAGTCTCCTTGTCACGAAAACTCCCTCTTTATTTACCTCTTGTGAATTAATGGCATTCACCAATCTAAAAGTCCAAGCAAGAGTCCAGCAGGGAGTTAAATACAGCTCATCTGTCTGGAACCCGCACTGCATATCGGACATTAATACAATTGAGTGTGTCAAGAAATATTTCACAAGAAGAGTCCTCCACTCCTCTGCTCGTAACAAAATACCCTATGCCACCAGACTTGAAATTCTGGGTTTAGAAAATTTAAAACTACATATGAACACATGTGGTATGGATGTCGTAAAGTGAAGAATTTTTGGTTACGAATAGAAGAAGAATCTAGTAAAATAATTAAAAAGAAGGTAAAGTTGGGAGTAGATACCATCCTCATATTAAAGTTGAATGACAAGGTGTTAACAATTGATGAAAGAGAGCTTGTAAGGATATTGGTCATTATGGGACGAATTGTGATTGCAAGATACTGGAAATTGAATATTGAATACAAAATAAATGAATGGTTCAGAGAAGTTTGGAAAATTGCTCTTAATGATAGGTTAACGTGTAATATAAAATTCAAAAAAGGACTATTGAAAGAAAATATATTTTGGAGGATATGGCAACCATTTGTGGACTACGCAATCGGGGACTTGGAAGAAATAATGCCAGTGCCAATGCAAAGAGAATTTTGGAAGATCTGAAGATGAAGAAAAAATTCCTCCGCTTCTCCCTATTTTGTATTATACACTGGGTGTGGTTTTGTGTTTTGTGTTTTGTCTTTAATTAAAAACTTAATAAAAAATTTTAAAAAGAAAAAGAAAAGAAAATTTAGAACTACGCCGCCTTTGGTATGACCTAAGCATAGCTCATAAAATCATCTGCTACAATGTCCTACCTGTCGATGACTACTTCAGCTTCAACCAAAACAATACACGAGCACGCAATAGATACAAACTCAAGGTAAACCGCTCCAAACTCGATTGCAGAAAATATGACTTCAGTAACAGAGTGGTCAATGCCTGGAATGCACTACCTGACTCTGTAGTTTCTTCCCCAAACCCCCAAAACTTTAACCTTAAGACTGTCTACTGTTGACCTCACCCCCATTCTCTGCTTTCTCTCTGCTTTAATTTATATGCCGCCCTTCTCCGGAGACTCATGGCGGCTTACAATGCGTTAAGCAATAGCCTTCATGCTTTTGTATATTTATACAAAGTCAACTTATTGCCCCCACAATCTGGCTCCTCATTTCACCTACCTTTGAAAGGATTGAAGGCTGAGTCAACCTTGAGCCTGGTGAGATTTGAACTTGCAGTAATTGCAAGCAGCAGATGTTAATAACAGTGCTTAGTCCACTGTACTACAGGCTCTTATTCTCATTCCTAAGAGGTCTGTAAGGGGCGTGCATAAGAGCACCAGCGTGCCTTCCGTCCCTGTCCTAATGTTCCCTTTAATTGTATTCATTTTATGTATTCAATTCATGCTTATACTTAAGCCGAGTACATATTATCTAATATGTACTCGACAAAATAAAAATAAATAAATAAAAAATAAAAACAGACCTTATCAGTTCCTAATCTGGCTAAATCAGTTTATCAGGCGAAAACATACAAAGAACGGTTGCAGGAACTGTGTATGTCTAGTCTGATGAAAAGAAGGACTAGGGGTGACATGATAGCAGTCTTCCAATATCTCAGGGGCTGCCCCAAAGAAGAGGGAGTCAACCTATTCTCCAAAGCACCTGAGGGCAGGACAAGAAGCAATGGGTGGAAACTAATCAAGGAGAGAAGCAACCTAGAACTAAGGAGAAACTTCCTGACAGTTAGAAAAAGTAATCAGTGGAACAACTTGCTTCCAGAAGTTGTGAATGCTCCAACACTGGAAGTTTTTAAGAAGATATTGGACAACCATTTGTCTGAAGTGGTGTAGGGTTTCCTGCCTAAGCAGTTGGTTGGACTACAAGACCTCCAAGGTCCCTTCCAACTCTGTTACTGTAGTCATGTACCCTTCCAACTCTGTTATTCTATTACATCACTATCACCAACAGCAGCAGCTTAAAGAAAGGCATATTGAATATTTATTTTTAATTCTATCAATAATGTCAGGAATTAATTGCTGATGCTCTTCTCTTCCCTATAGCCGCAGAGTAGTAAAGGAAGGGATTCCTCCCCCCCTCTTGTTGACCTTCACTTGCCCAAACTGGCATTAGTGCAGCCCACCCAGGGCTGCCCCAGTAGTAACAGCTTGGTGCAATAAAAGACTTTTCAGCCAGTCCAGGAAGAAACGCTTGCTGAGCTCAACCTTTGCGCCGAACAGCTTGGGAGAAAAGATGCCCAAGGAGGAAACCAATGGGAAGATGGCCAGATGATACCATCAGGACAAGGATGGTGGCAGCTGTAGGCCTGGGGAGAAAAGGAGGAGGAGGAGGAGGAGGAGGAGGAGGAGGAGGA
Source organism: Pantherophis guttatus (assembly GCF_059756535.1). Lineage (NCBI taxonomy): Eukaryota > Metazoa > Chordata > Lepidosauria > Squamata > Colubridae > Pantherophis > Pantherophis guttatus. The sequence continues at coordinate 11,359,975 of NC_142076.1, read as the reverse complement.
GGAGGAGGAGGAGGAGGAGGAGGAGAAGGAGGAGGAGGAGGAGGAGGAGGAGGAGGAGGAGGAGGAGAAACAGTGTATGCAAGGATGAAAGTTTACAACCCGTAGATCACTTAAGGGTGAAGGAGTTACACTTGGCAGGGAGTAGAAAGAACTATGGAGATGACCTTGGAGAAAGAATCTACAGGTGCAGAAGAAACATGTTTTAAGACCCGAGAGAGAGGAAACTACAGGCAATCCTTGACTTACGACACAATGGACCCCAATATTTCTGTGGCTAAGCAAGACAGTTGTTAAAGACCTTTGCCCCATTTTACGACCTCCCTTGCCACCGTTGTTAAGTGAATTGCTGCAGTTGCTAAGTTAGTCACAGGGTTGTGAAGTAACTCTGGCTTCCCCACTGAGTTTGCTGGCAAAAGGGGATCATGTGACCTAGGGGTGAAATCTACTTTCCTTCATTACCGGTTCGGAAGCGCATGCAACCACATACGTGCATGATTGCTTCGCTCGTGTGTGCGCACACATCACATGCGCACGCAGACCTTCTGCACATGTGCAAAACCTTCTGCGCATGTGCAGAAAGTAAAAAAACACATTACTTCCTGGTTAAAACCAGGAAGTAATGACACCCGCGTGGGTGGGCGGAGCTTCGCTCTACCTTCGTTACCGGATCGTCGAACCACCAGCCAAGATCACTACCGGATCAGGCGATCCGGTTTGATCTGGGAGCACTTCACCCCTGATGTGACCCGTCCCCACCCCCAGAACACTGCGACCATCATAAATATGAATCGGTTGCCTAGCATCCAAATATTGATCACGTGACCATGGGAATGTTGCAATATGTCGTGTGAAAAATGGTCAGAAGTCACACTTTTCAGCGCCATTGTAAGTTCGAATGGTCACTAAGAGACCAAGACTAGAAACATTCAGTTATCATAGCCTATTTTAATGAAGTATAAACTCATTTTTTGGAAGTCAGTTTCCTGATCTGCTGTACTTTCGGAGGTGGTATTCAGCCGGTTCGTACTGGTTCGTGCGAACTGGTAGTGGAGATCACGGGTGGGCCTGCCCACCCACCCCAGCTCTATGCCGTCTTATTTAGGCACATTTTCAAGGCTGGGAGCATGTGTGGAAGGTGCGCGAGTGAGCAAAGTGTGTGCATGGAAGGCCGGGTGCATGCGCGGAAGTTGCATGTGTGAAGCAAGCATGCACACACAGGACGAACCAGTGGTAAGAATATTGAAAACCCACCACCATGTACTTTGTAGGCTTAATACAGGGGTGAAAGGTAAAATTTGCTACTATCGGTTCTGTGGGCGTGGCTTGGTGGGGGTAATGTGACTGGGTGGGCGTGGCCAACTTTTTTTTTTTTAACTTTTAAAACCATTTTTTCTACAACCTCTTCGGCCGAAGAGGTTGTAAAAAAAATGCTTTTAAAAGCCTCTGGCGATCAGGCAACTCAGCTGGGATCGTCAGAGGCTTTTAAAAATATTTTTTCTACAGCCTCCTTGGCCGAAGAGGTTGTAAAAAAAATGCTTTTAAAAGCCTCTGACGATCCCAGCTGATCCGCACGATCATCAGAGGCTTTTTTTGTTTACTTTTAAAAGCATTTTTTCGGCCGAAGAGGTTGTAGAAAAAAATGCTCTTAAAATTAAAAAAAAGCCTCTGATGATTGTGCGGCTCAGCTGGGCATGGGAGGGGGCAGGGATTTTTGCTACTGGTTCTCTGAACCACCCATCGCCATCGCTACTGGATCGGGCGATCTGGTCCGAACCAGGAGCATTTCACCCCTGGGTTTATATCAATTCTGCAAGGGAAGAATACTGCAAAATCTCCATTCCCATTCCACTCCAGGAGAAGGATACTGCAAAATCCCCATTCCCCCCCACTCCAGGGGAAGGATACTGCAGAATCTCCATTCCCACCCCACTCCAGGGGAAGGATACTGCAAAATCCCTATTCCCTACCCAGTCCAGGAGAAGGATACTGCAGAATCTCCATTCCCACCCCACTCTGGGGCCAGCCAGAGGTGGTATTTGCCGGTTCTCTGAACTACTAAAAATTTCCCCTACCGGTTCTGTAGAACCTGTCAGAACCTGCTGGATTTCACCCCTGCACTCTTCCCCTGGGGCAAGTGTTTTCGTTCAAGGAGAAGGGCGATTATCTTGATGAAATATCAGAATTGACATTCCTCAAGTCTCAAGCTCAGCCAGGAACCTGCGCCAAGAGCTCGGTTTCCAAAATGGGTGATTTTGATCAGATAGTCATGGGTGCCCAACCTTCTACCCTGTTTTGGTAAAAGGGTTTGGGTGGAGATTTCCACTATCCTGATCCAGTTGGAAGTAAAGAACGGTTGGTTTCCGAAACACCAAGGAGAACTTTGTTGTGCTTTGAATAACCCTTGGTGGAACTCATACCTCTCCATTTCATCCTTTCCAACCCCATGGAATGCTGGGAAGAAACGATGTAATGGGAAGTCAGGATTCTCTTCGTTTCTCCATCAGCATCAGTGGTGGGTTGCTCCCGGTTCTGTCCGGTTCTTGCGAACCGGAAGTAAAAGCAGCGGGAGGCTCTGCCCACCCATCTGGACGTCATAATGGACAATCTGCATGTCAGCATCCCAGCACTGACATATATAAAGAGAGGAGAAGCTTGAACTTTTGCCTACTAAATCCCTTTGAAGATTCTGTCTCCTCGGAGATGGGAGAGGGGGGAGACATTCCTGTGATCTGACGAAGAAGGGATGAGGAAAGTGGCTTGGAAGATAGCCAATGAGAAGCAGAGAATTGGGGATTGGAAAGGGAGGGATTGGGGGGTAAAGGTCAGTACTGACCGCAAAAGAGCCAGGATCAGATCGCTGTGCTCAATAAAGACAAAATTTCCTCAAAGATCAGCAGTTTGGAAATTCATTTATTTTGAGATAGCATCGAAACCTGACACTGTGCATGCGCAGAAGCACGCATGCTCCCATTGCGAACCGCTAGTAAAGGTAGAATAGAATAGAATAGAATAGAATAGAATAGAATAGAATAGAATAGAATAGAATAGAATAGAATAACAGAGTTGGAAGGGACCTTGGAGATCTTCTAGTCCAACCCCCTGCTTAGGCAGGAAACCCTACACCACTTCAGACAAATGGTTATCCAACATCTTCTTAAAAACTTCCAGTGTTGGAGCATTCACAACTTCTGGAGACAAATTGTTCCACTGATTCATTGTTCTCACTGTCAGGAAATTCCTCCTTAGTTCTAAGTTGCTTCTCTCCTTGATTAGTTTCCACCCATCACTTCTTGTCCTGCCCTCAGGGGCTTTGGAGGATAGTTTGACTCCCTCTTCTTTGGGGCAGCCCCTGAGATAATGGAGGTAAGTAGAACCCACCCCTGGTCAGCATGACTTTAAGTTCTAACTGAACAGACTGGGATCCAATCTGGCGTAGTAGGAAAAAAAGTGGCAGAAGAAAGATTGAGTCCAAAAATGGGCTAGATGTTGCTTGTATACTCATGATCCTAAAGTGATGATGATGATGTAATCCATTGAGTCGCATCCAACTCTTGGCAATTCTATAGGGTGTATCTTCTGATCTTGCACTACTTTCAGTTGTTCTACACTCTGGCTGATGTCAGCTTTGATGACGTCCAGCCACTGTGTTCTTCAGTGGCCTGGTTTCCTTTTGCTGCTAACTCTTCCAAACATAATTGCTTTCGCCAGTGAATTCCCACGCATCATCCTCTTTTAACGACCCCATAATCCCTTGCGGGGTGGAGTCTGGGCAACTGAATGGAGCTGAATGTTTACTGGCCAGATGCCCTTCCTGTCGCCAATGCAGAGTTTTTTTTTCCAGCAAATATATTCCCATTGTGTCGAGAGAGAGAAATATCTGCCACTATCGAGGATCGAACTCACAGCCTCTTGACTATAAGGCAAGAGCTCCACCTCTAGACCACTGCACCACTGTAGTGAATTCCCCCGCATGACATGGCCAAAATTAGTGAGACATAGTTTTATGATTTTGCCGATCCTAAAGTATATGTCCCAATTACTAGCTTCTGCTGAAAACATATAAGGGCAATTAGGAACAAACCCAATTTTTCTTCAGTAACCCTGTCTACATATGTGGGTTCATATATACAGGTAGTCCTCAACTTACGACAGTTGGGACTGGGACTTCCATTGCTGAGCAAGAAGGTTGCTTAATGAGTTGCATCTAATTTTATGATTTATGATGAATGTATTATTATGATGACTATGATCATGGTTTATCACTTAGAGCTTTTATGTACAGTGAGAGCTTATGCACCGAAGACCTCTCATTTTATGTACAGTAAGAGCTTATGCACTGAAGACCTCTCATTTTTATGTACAGTGAGAGCTTATGCACCAAAGGCCTCTCATTTTATGTACAGTGAGAGCTTATGCACCGAACACCTCTCATTTTATGTACAGTGAGAGCTTATGCACCAAAGACCTCTTATTTTATGTACAGTGAGAGCTTATGCACCGATCACCTCTCATTTTATGTACAATGAGAGCTTATGCACCAAAGACCTCTCATTTTATGTACAGTGAGAGCTTATGCACCGAAGACCTCTCATTTTAAGTACAGTGAGAGCTTATACACCGAAGACAAATTCCTTGTGTGTCCAATCACACTTGCCCAATAAAGAATTCTATTTTACCACCTTAAAAAACAACCATTAGTTTCGCAGCCATTCGAAGTTACGACACAGAGAAAAGTGGCCAACACCTGGTCCTCACCCTTACGTCTGTCGCAGCATCTCCATGGTCACATGATTAAAATTCAGCTGCTTGGCAACCAGCTTGCATTTATAACCATTGCAGCATCCTGGGGCCATGTGATTTTTTTTTTTTTTGCAATCTTCCGAGCCAGCTTCCAACAAAGTCAACAAGGAAATCAACCGGGGGGAGGGAAGCTGGATTTGCTCAACAATCACAAGATTTGCTTCACAACTGCAGTGTTTCACTTAACGACCATGGGAAAATAGTTATAAAATCGGGCACAACTCCCTTAACAACCGCCTGGCTTAACAGTGGAGATTCTGGTGGCAATTTGAGGTCGTATGTCAAGGACCATCTGTAACAATACATTAAAATGTACACCAATTGTGTATGTAAGTTCCTTAACAGCTCCTGAGGATACACTGACCTCTCTTCCCCTTCCTAACTCCATGCCCCCGAAAAACCCCCATCACTGCCCGAGTCCATTTAAAAACAGCTTTATATATTTAATCTTGCATTTGAGAGCGGGTGCCATTTCAAGGATTGGGTTAATTCATAACCCATCAGCAGGTCTGTGCCAGAGATCCTGGGAGAGATTGCAAAGGCCTGTTACTTCTGGGGTGGTAGGGCGAAGGGCTCTCTTGATCGCAGGATAAGGGAATTCACTCGGCACGTTTCAAACGGAGTTTTCCTCCTGGGAAGCTTGAAAGTTTTGATCCTCTGTCCTGGGCTGGAAGATCAATTCCTCCTTTCTCCATCCCAATGTGGTTCTTTCTCCTTTGGCACAATGTTTGTTTGTTTGTTTGTTTGTTTGTTTGTTTGTTTGTTTGTTACCTGTTTCCCCGAAAATAAGACCCTGTCTTATATTTTTTTGAACCCTGAAATAAGCGCTTGGTCTTATTGCCATGTGCTCAAAAGCCCGATTGGGCTTATTATCAGGGGGTGTCTTATTTTGGAGAGAAACGGGGTAGTTTGTCAAATATGTACAAGGTAGCGGGTATGAATATGAACATGGACATGAACGAGGGAAATGAATACAAATAAATGGGGACAGTAGGACAGGGATGGTGCGCTTATGCACGCCCCCTTTACGGACCTCTTAGGAATGGGGTGAGGTCCGCGATAGACAGTTTGAGATTGAAGCTGTGGGGGTTTGAGGATGTAACAACGGAGTCGGGTAGAGAATTCCAGGCTTTGTCCACTCTGTTGCTGAAGTCGTATTTTCTGCCATCGAGTTTGGAGCGGTTTACCTTGAGTTTGTATTGATTGTTTGCCCGTGTATTATTGAGGTTGAAGCTGAAGAAGTCGTTGACAGGTAAGACGTTGTAGCAGACAATTTTGTGTACTGTGCTTAGATCAGACCGCAGGCAGCGCAGTTCCAGATTGTCCAAGCCCAAAATTTCAAGCCTGGTGGCATAAGGGATTCTGTTGTGAGTAGAGGAGTGGAGTACTCTTCTCATGAAATACCTCTGGACTCGCTCAATTGTATTAATGTCTGAAATACAGTGTGGGTTCCAGGCGGATGAGCTGTAATCGAGAATTGGTCTGGCAAAGGTTTTGTATGCCCTAGTTAGCAATACAATGTTACCGGAGAAGAAGCTTCGCAAAATTAGGTTTTTATTTATTTATTTATTTATTTATTTATTTATTAGTTCGATTTATATATGCCGCCCTTCTCCGGAGACTCAGGGCGGCTTACAATGCATTAAGCAATAGCCTTCATACTTTTGTATATACCTGCTTAGTAGGGTTTTTTGGGCCCCCCGGAGCGGTGTTCTATTTTATACAAAGTCAGCTTATTGCCCCCACAAACCGGGTCCTCATTTTACCTACTTCGAAAGGATGGAAGGCTGAGTCAACCTTGAGCCTGGTGAGAATTGAACTCGCAGTAATTGCAGGCAGCTGGCAGCTAAGTACTACTTTAACAGCAGCAGTTTAGTCCACTGCGCCACCAGGCTCAGGTTAACAATTCTTAATGCCTTTTTGGCAATGCTGTTACAGAGTTGCCGATGCATTGATCAGAGAGATGTTCCTTTCCATAGGTTCCTTAACTGGGTTGTAATTGCCTCGGCCTGCTGGCCGGGTCAAAAGTGTTCAGAGCTGTGTTCTGTGGGTGTGGCTTGGTGGGCATGGCATGGATTGGTGGGCATGGCTTGGTGGGTCTGGCAGGGGAAGGTTACTGCAAAATCCCCATTTCCTCCCGATGAGCTGGGACTCAGGAGGCAGAGAATAGATGGGGGTGGGGCCAGTCAGAGGTGGTATTTATCAATTCTCCGAACTACTCAAAATTTCCGCTACCGGTTCTCCGGAACTGGTCAGAACCTGCTGATACCCACCTCTGGTTCAGAGAGCACATTTTTGTTGTTCATGTTGTTGTTGAAAGGAAAACTCACTGGCATTGCTGTGGAGGGAAAAAAATAGAGAAAGACTAAGAGAAAATAAGAGAGTAACAGAATAGGAAGGGACCTTAGAGGTCTTCTAGTGCAAGCCCCTGCTTAGGCAGGAAACAGTATTCCATTTCAAACAAATGTTTGTCCAATCACTTCTTAAAAACTTCTAGTGTTGGAGAATTCACAACTTCTGGAGGCAAGTTGTTCCACTGATTCATTGTTCTCACTGTCAGGAAATTTCTCCTTAGTTCTAGGTTGCTTCTCTCCTTGATGAGTTTCCACCCATTGCTTCTTGTCCTGCCCTCAGGTGCTTTAGAGAATAGCTTGACTCCTTCTTCTTTGTGGCAGCCCCTGAGGTATTGGAAGACTGCTATCATGTCTCCCCTAGTCCTTCTTTTCATCAAACTAGCCATATCCAATTCCTGCAATTTCTAGAGTCTCAACATTTTTTTTATATTGTGATGACCAAAACTGGATACTGGAAATGCTGGAAATGAAGGTGGAAAGGAATGATCAAGGATGGAAAATTCAGTACAGAAGGAAGCCAAGAAGGAAAAGGAAGGAAGGAAAAAGAGAAAAAGGAGGAAAGGAAAAGGAAGTTGGCTTCTCAAAGCGATTTAAACCTAGCATGGGAAGACTTGGAGCTCCTGAAATTAACAAGTTGCCTAGTCTCGTTGCATCCTCAGCTGCTTCTGAAAGCCATGAGTTCCCTGGTCCACACAGGTGATATTATATTAATATGGTCTGAAGCTCTAAGCCGATTGGGGGAAGCTTTTACAAATCCCCACAAACACCCACACCCACACAGCACACTCCGAGCTAGAGTGATGTGGCTTCTTTGTTCATATAGCAAAGGAATTCCCAGCTTGGAATTTATAGATTGGCCCCTTTAACTAAAACAACCTCGGGGGCCTCCGGGAAACAAAGCAAGCTTTGGTGGGCCATGCCTTTTAAAAAAAAAAAAAAACACACACACACACAGAAAATAATAATAATTCTGAGACAAGACAGCCTTTGCCTGGGAGGGGTGAGCCATGAAAAATGTATGGGAGGATCCGGAGAAGGGGAAGATGCTCGGAACAAGCTATCGATCAAAAAAAACCCCTCCGAAAGCACATACAGCTGTGCCGGCTGCTACATCCTGATATCAAACCTGTTTTAAAGTTGGCTTGGAAGTGGGGGGGTTCTTGAAGAGCGTGCATGCATCCCATGGACTTCAATCCCTGAAGACCACACAAAGAGAGAGAAGGGGGGGGGAGGAAGCTGACACAGTGAACGGACAAAGGGAGACAAATGGGGTTTTGCACCCTTTTCTGTATTACATTTTGTTATGTCCTCCGTCTCCCCTGTTAGGTGACTCTGGGCGAGGCAGCCCAGCCCAGCCACATAGGAATAGGACAGACGAGACTCTAAAAAGAGGCAGCTTGCAGGTTCCCCCAGCCAGCTGCCTCTGCTTCGTCCCTCCAAAGTCAGGTAGGGTGAGATTGACGGCCACACCTTTGAACGAAGCTGCAATCTTGAGCTTTGGAGGCCTCCAGGTTTTTCTAAATATCTATATCTTTATCGGTATCTATATCTGTATCCATCTAATGTATGTAATGTATCTCTCTCTCTCTCTCTCTCTATCTAATCTAGCTATCTATCTAATCTAGCTATCTTCCATCATCTATCTAATCTATCAATTATCTATCTATCTATCTATCTATCTATCTATCTATCTATCTATCTATCTATCTATCTATCATCTATCAATCATCTATCTATCATCTATCTATCATCTCTATCTAGCAATGTTTTTCATCTCTCTAATCTAGCTATCATCTAATCTAGCTATCTTCCATCATCTATCTAATCTATCAATCATCTATCTATCTATCATCCATCTATTTATCATCTATCTGTCATCTATCTGTCATCTATCTATCTATCATCTATCTATATCTATCAATCAATCATCTATCAATCATCTATCATCTATCAACGATCTATCTATCATCTATCTATATCTATCTATCATCTATCAATCAATCAATCAATCATCTATCTATCTATCATCTGTCTATCTATCTATCTATCTCTATCTCTATCTACATTTTTCATCTATCTAATCTAGCTATCATCTAATCTAGCTATCTTCCATCATCTATCTAATCTATCAATCATCTATCTATCTAATTATCTATCTATCTATCATCGATCTATCTATCATCTATCTGTCATCTATCTATCAATCATCTATCAATCATTTATCAATCACCTATCTATCATCTATCTATCTATCTATCTATCTATCTATCTATCTATCTATCTATCTATCTATCTATCTATCTATCTTGACATGAACAAAAATGAAATTCTAGATTTCTAATTGCAATCTCAGGACAGCTTTGGCGATAATACTGCCTTCCTGCAAGATTCATCATTTTCAAATCAAATTGTCTATGTTTGGTAGGTTTTTTAAAAAACAAATAGTTGGACATTTATTCTTTGGGGGCATTTTTTTTTTTAAAAAAAGGACCCAGTGCTCTTGCAAAATGCTAGGTAGGAACTAAAAAAAAAGAAAGTCTAATGCCTTGAATATTTACTTAGTTATTCATATCCCACCCTTATTTTTTTTTTTTTTACAAATAACTCAAGGTGAGGAACCTATTCAGTGCATACCTTCCTCCTCCTATTTTCAGAACAACAACAACCTTGTGAAGTGGGTTGGGCTGAGAGAAAGAGTGACTGGCTCAAAATCACCCACCTGACTTTCATGGGTAACATGGGACTTGAACTCACAGCCTCCCCTTTTTGCTGGCCTGGTGCCTTCACCACTAGACCAAACTGGCTCTACATAAAATAAGAGGTTGAATGCCTCTACTTGCCTCTCCCCCATTCCCCCCTGCCAATTTATAGATGGAGGTACAGGGGAATATGCTCCAGCAGCTGCCCGAATGACACTTTGAAAAACTCACCCGAAGTCAATTCTCCTCCCAGGTTATTACAATGGCAGCGGATGGATGCCATTCCAGCAAATTACAGACTGCAGAAAAGGACAATTGTGCATTAGTCCTTTTCAGCAAAACTGCAGGGGCGTTTTGGGCTGATCGCAGCCTGCAAACACGTGAGGGTTTAATGAAAAGAACGTGTTCCATGAAAGGGTCTGCATTGTTACACATCATTTGCCACTCACTCCAGTTTTTTACAGGAACCCCTATGAAAGCAGCATAGTTCTGAAAAAGCAGAATATGGATAAAAGTCCCAAAAGAACATGGAATAAAAAAGGGAAGCTAAACGGCACGGTAATTTACCAAAAGCAAGAGAAGGGGATAAAAATCCCCTACATATCAAATCTCGAGATCCCACAGTCTCTTGTCATCTTCAAATATGCCACCATCGAATTTTATTTCATTTGCAATGCTGTGAAATCAAATGCAGCTAGTAAAATTGGAATTTCTTGGAAAACACTGGCTCCCATTTCAAAATTGCTCTTAACAATCAGGGTTTTATGTTTCCATCTGAAATACATTTCTCCCCCCCCACTCCAGTTTTGGATTTCTGCAAAACCTGGGAGCCTCCCCTCCCCCCCCCCAACACCTGCCCTGTCCTGCTAAAATGTCTGTTTCTTTTCTCTGCTCTTTGGATGGTGCTAATAAATATTAGAGCAGGGGTCAGCAACCCGCGGCTCTGGAGCCGCATGTGGCTCTTTCATCCCACTGCTGCGGCTTCCTGTCACCGGTCGGTGCCACAATTGATAGGACGTTCGGTTAGGACAGGTAGAGGTAAAAGGATGCCGCACTTGGAGGAGACACTATGATGGGGGAACTGGACTTCCGGTCGGCTCAGAATTGAACGGGGGGCTTCCATTTAGGACCTTTGTGGCTCTTTGAGTGATTAGGGTTGCCGACCCCTGCATTAGAGGCTAAATATTTAATTAGAGCTAAGGACGGCTCTATTTGGAAGACAAATCTCATTCGGAAGTCTTGGAAATGTCTCTTTCAAAGCGGAGACATTTATTCCATCATCCACTTTTATGGATTATGCATATTTCACTAGCTGTTTACTCACTGACACTCTGCAATCGGCACAAAGGATTGTTTGTTGGGCATTTTAGCTGCAAACAAATCATACTGAAGGGCGCTTTTCTAGAACCTGTAACTTACTGGAATAGCATCAATCCATTCACTGCCCGTCGTGATGGACTTTTCTGGACTTCTTAAAAAGTGTATATTCCCGTAACCAGAATATTGGGAAAAGGACACAATTTATGTGGCTGTTCACAAGGATACTCCATAGAGGAGTGTGGATACCCTGTTTCCCCCAAAATAAGACATCCCCTGATAATAAGCCCAATCAGACTTTTGAGCGCATGACGATAAAGCTAAGCGCTTATTTCAGGGTTCAAAAAAATATAAGACAGGGTCTTATTTTTGGGAAAACATGGTATCTTTCTATCTATCTATCTATCTATCTATCTATCTATCTATCTATCTATCTATCATCTATCTACCTATCTACCTACCTACCTACCTGCCTACCTGCCTATCTGCCTATCTGCCTATCTATCTATCTATCTATCTATCTATCTATCTATCTATCTATCTATCTATCTATCATCTATCTATCTACAGTATCTATCTACCCTGTTTTCCCCAAAATAATACATCCCCTGATAATAAGCCCAATTTGGCTTTTGAGCGCATGGCAATAAGGCCAAGCGCTTATTTCAGGGTTCAAAAAAATATAAGGCAGGGTCTTATTTTCGGGGAAACACGGTAGATGTGACCTCTCTAACTTCAGCTCAGAAGCTTGTTATTATTAAAGTAAAATGCTGAGTTTAAAAACTAAATCCTAGCACAGTAATCACAATATGTGTGCATGTGATACACACACATACACACATCCTCAATACACATACTCTCTCACACAAATACATATATATTAAAACATTTAAAAGAGAAGACAAATAGTCATAAAAGCTACTATAAAATAAGGAAGAAAGGAAAAGAAAAAAGTCAAAGAGAAAGCAAAAAGGGCAAAAAAAAAGGAAAAAAACTTAAAAATAGAAAAGGAAAAAAAGATAGAAGTGGCTTTCAATATTCTTCATTGTCGTTACAAATAGTTTAACCTCTCTTTCTCTAAAGTTATATCATGATTCTCTTCTTTCTATCGTCTATCCTAAACTAATCATCCAAGTCATAAATCACAAGGTTTTTTTTTCCTCATTTTTATACCAAAAAAATCTGACAGTACCAACAAATGTGATTTAGGAACCAAGAGGAGGTAAGTAAAACCACTTCTGAATCAAGGATCCAACTCCTGGTGACTTCACTGAAAGGTCCATGGTTTTGCTATTTTGGGGGGACAGTTTAATTTTCCAGTTTAATCTAGAACTCTAAGACATCCTTGGTTGTCTCTCAACTTCATACCGACCAACGCCGAACCTGATCAGCCTTCTGAGTCAATTTCATTGAAGTGCTGCCAGGGATTTTTTAAAATCAGAAGCATTTTCCTTTCGAGTGTAAAAGCTCAGTTAAAGATTTGTTTGGAATGATTTCTTAGTGTTGTCTGCTCGAAACAAAAAGAAATGGCTTTGTGTTACAGCGTGGTATTTCTTTTTGTCATTGAATGAGTTTCTAAGCTATTTTAGTTACTTCTCAAAAGGGCAGAACACTAAAAAAAATTTTTAAATACTTTATTAACATACTTTATAACCTTTTTGAACCAAATGTAATGTTAACATTTCTTGCAATGTTAAGCCCAAAAAGAGAATAATAACATTTTTCAAAGTGGAAAAAATATAGTGGATACAATTTTGATTTTTTTAAAAAATAATAATAATTATACAAATATCTATTTTGGAAAGTAGTATGGTTTTGCTACAATGTGGTAAAAAAAAACCCTGACAACATTATTAAATACTGTATATCTAATAGAGCTAATCTTGCTAAACACCTAAACTATTACCGGTATTAATCGGAATTCTCTAGGTAATGTACACATGATTTAAAAGAATACAAAATATTTAAAACGTGCAAACTATAACAACACAATAATTGAGATAAAATTGTTACCAGCATACAATCATAAATATATAAATTATTTGAATGTGTACCCTTTTTATTTTCTGTAGTAAAGGAGAAATTGTAGCTGATTTGATCGAAAGAAACAGCACATTGTACTAATAAATATTCCTGATTTATTTCTTTTTTGCAAGTTCTCCAAATTCAGCGCTTCTTACTATCTTTCGTATCACATAAATGTGTTTATACTGTATCACATTCTAAATCAGCTTGATTTGCTTGGTTCTGGATAGGCAAACATACTTTAATTTTTCTATTCTTGGCAAGATTCAAACCCTCGTAAAGAAATCTGGAGGAAGGGCTTAAGTGTGGAGGAATCGAAATTCAGAGGGAAAAAAATGAAAATTGTTCCTGTAAAGCAGACTTTCAGTTGACCCCAAATTATGATTAGTGATAGGCAAGGAACACCAAGTACTGTTTTTCTCAATCAATCTTTTATCACTGTCACAGATCAGAATTAAACCTTCTTTTTCTAAAACAGTAGCGTAACAATCTTTGACAACAAATATCCCTGCATTCACGCACAGACTTTTAACTTTTCATCTGCCCTGGCAGTTCAGTTTCCGTTTTAACATCATTTCAGTAACTGATCTTAAGTTTCCATCTCTCTCTCCTTTAGCAGATCTGCCTTTTGCATTCTCTTTAGTATTTTCCAACCTTTATTTTTTTATTTTTTTGCAAATCACACGATTGTCCAAGATTAACGACCATCTTTCATGTCCTAGATGAAAAGATTAATCTGAAATGAAGAGATTACTTTAAAATTTCTTAGATTACTCTTTTAGAGATGAAAAGATTAATCTGAGATTTTTTAGATTTCTTCTAAGATCTTAGAGCATTTCTTTCCTTGATGCTATCCTGCAAACTTGGTTAGTTCTCTAAACGGCAAAAAAAAAAAAAAAAAAAAAGGAAGCTCCTTGGTGTCTGGCTAGGCAAGACTGAAATGACCTTGCCTATTGGCTAACAAAAGAAAAAAAAAAGCAGTTTGGAGCAACGGTTAAGGCATCGGTCAAAAAATTGGGAAGTCTGGGTTCTAGTCCCACCATAAGCACAAAACAAGCCTTGGGCCAGTCACTCTCTCTCAGCCCTAGGAAGGAGACAATGGCAACCAAATTCCAAATAAATCTCTTTCTTTCTTTCTTTCTTTTTCTTTCTTTCTTTCTTTCTTTCTTTCTTCTTTCTTTCTTCTTTCTTTCTTTCTTCCTTCCTTCCTTCCTTCCTTCCTTATTTTATTTTATTTTATTTTATTTTATTTTATTTTATTTTATTTTATTTTATTTATTTGTCAACAAGTAGAAGGAAACAAGTAACAGTATAGACACAGACATGGACACATGAAAAAAATTGGCACAAATAAAAGGATATAAATAGGCAAAACATAGCAATAAACACATAGAATGAGTACATATAAATGGAGACAGTAGGACAGGGACGGAAGTCACGCTGGTGCGCTTATGCACGCTCCCTTAGGGACCTCTTAAGAAACATGAAAGGTCCACGGGAGACAGTTTAAGGTCAAAGGTCTGGGGGTTAGAGAGACTAACAACAGAATCAGGTAGAGTGTTCCAGACACTTACTACTCTATTGCAGAAGTCATATTTCCTACAATCAAGATCAGAGCGAATTATATTGAGTTTGAATCTATTGATAGCCCTTGTGTTATTACGGTTGAAGTTAAAGTCCTCATTTACAGGTAGGACTTTTTGGTAAATAATCTTATGAAGTAAGTCTAGGTTAGAACGTAGACGGCATAGTTCGAAGCTATCCAGACCTAAAATTTCAAGCCTGGTGGGATAGGGTATTTTATTTCAAGCAGAGGATTTGAGTGCTCTTCTAGTAAAATATCTCTAGAACCTCTCTAGTGTATTGATGTCTGAAATACAGTGGGGGTTCCAGGCAAGTGAGCAGAACCTTGCCAAGAAAACTGCAGAGACTAATCCACCAGTTGCCAGATTCAAAACTGATGCAAAGGCACGAAAGCAACCACTTGGCTAACAGAAGAGAATCAAGAAAGAGGTACTGAATACTCTCATACCGTACTTTGCACGATGTATGTTTGCACTGATGTAATTGCCAAATAATGTTCAGTGTATTTTCTGCTCAGTGGTTCCAAAACTGTGGCTACATAGCTGGATAATTTTTTTATGACATTTGTCCTTCTGCCAGGAACTTGCTTTCTAATACCATCTTGATACACAGAGAGATTTTACGCGGGTCCTATCAAAGGGGTGCACAATTTAATCATAAGTTTATTTGTCAAGCATATATAAGATAACAGGTAAAAATATAAACATAATTTGACTACATGAAAAGAGTAAGAGTAAAAAGGAATATTAGGACAAGGACGGTAGGCACGCTGGTGCGCTTATGCACGCCCCTTACAGACCTCTTAGGAATGGGGTGAGGTCAACAGTAGACAGTTTAAGGTTAAAGTTTTGGGGGTTTGGAGAAGAAGCCACAGAGTCAGGTAGTGCATTCCAGGCATTGACCACTCTGTTGCTGAAGTCCTATTTTCTGCAATCAAGTTTGGAACGGTTTACCTTGAGTTTGTATCTATTGTGTGCTCATGTATTGTTGTGGTTGAAGCTGAAGTAGCTGTTGACAGGAAGGACATTGTGGCAGATAATTTTATGTACTATGCTTAGGTCAGACTGAAGTTGGCGTAGTTCTAAGTTGTCTAAGCCCAAAATTTGGAGTCTGATGGCATAGGATATTTTATTGCGGTTAGAGGAATGGAGGACTCTTCTCGTAAAATACCTCATATTTCACATTCTCGTAAAAATTTCCAGTATTATCTCTCCTTGCAATTATATTTTGAAGTTGTGAGGTAGAAGTGAAGGGCAAGCCACTCCAGTAAATGCAGGAGATTGCACGGAAAAGAAAAAAATCGAACTGAATTGTTCAGTGTGATTGGGCTCCAGCCACAAGAAAGGATCTTAGAGAATTTGTGTAAGAATGGCCTTTCAACCATTTTGATTCGAGGCACAAATGTCCAGGCTCAAATTATTCTACTTTGGACGTCTTAAGAAGCCTCTGGAGAAGGTTCTGATGCTGGAAAAGATGGAAAGAAAGAAAAGAAAAGGACAGCCAGAAACAAGGTGGGGGGGGTCTCATTTACAGTGGTGATGGGGAGTGGGGCACCCTCATGAAGATCTGAAGGACCAGCTTGGGAATAGATCCTCTTGAGGTCTCTAAGAGTTGAAAACAACTTGATGGCGTAGAATCAGTCAAGAATTGTTTGAACAATGAAACAACTGCCCCTTTTTGGACACTATTTCTTAATAGTAGACATTTAGAGCTTTTGGGAACCTCTCACAAACTGGATATCAAGGCAATCAACAGCCTACTGCTCTTGAACATGGAGTTTCATTTGGGTTGTCTAGGAGATTCTCATTTCGTGTGGGTGGTTTGCTGTCTAAAAGCTGTCTTGTACAGTCATTCACAACAACCGCTGCTGTTCCTGACCTCCCAATTGATAAGTCGTTTAACGCTCTGTGTACCTCTATTTATGTACACCTGTTCTCTACTTTATTTGTTCTGCAGTACGAGTTACAGTAACAGTAACAGAGTTGGAAGGGACCTTGGAGGTCATATAGTCCAACCCCCTGCTCACACAGGAGACCTATACTAGGGATTCGAACCGCCGAACTGCCGACCTTTCTAATCGACAAGCTCAGAGTCTTAGCCACTGAGCCACCTAGTCAGGCTAGGTATGAAGTTTCTTAGGAAATGCAGCAGAAACAATTCTGTAAGATCTAAGGAAAAAAAATGGAAACTTACCCTAGGAAGTCCCTTGACCCCACAAACAAATATCTTTTTAAAGTGGGATACATTTCCATTTAGCTGTTGGGCTTAGTGACTAGAGACACAGTAGTAGAGTTCAGTACTAGAAACTATGAGATCGTGAGTTCTAGTCCTGGATGAGTTTAGCAGATTACTCTGTCCAAGCTTTACCTATCTCACAGGGTTGTTGTTATGGAAGGAAAAATAGGAGACAGAATCTATAGTATATGCACCACCCTCAGTTGTACGAGAGAAAGCAGAGCTATAAAAATAATATTTTTTTTCTTTGAATAGCTTATAGCCTTCCTCAAATGGGGAGGATAGAGATCCCTCTTCCTATTTCAGCTCCTTCCTTTTTTTAAAAAAAAGTCTTTTTCTATTATTTCCTTTTCTTGTACCTGCTTGTCTTTTAAAATCCCATGTAGAGCCTGCTGCTTTTTCAAGAAGACAATTCTCCATCGGAAAAGGGAAATTAAAAAACGAAACAAAAAAACACCCTTCCAAACTGTTTTGGACTACAGCTCCCATCATCCCTGACTGGCATATTATCTGGGGTGGATGGGGAGATGTACCTCTACTCATTTGGAGAGGAGGTGTCTGGTTAAGGAAGAAAAGCCCTTTTCAATGTAAGGAACTAAAAAAGGCGTGAGAAAAACCAATTTAAATAATATTGATTTTTCAATCAGCTTTAAACGGCTGATCGCTCTCCAAGGGATACCGACTTTTCTCAGTGAATTCCTCCTCTGAAATCTTGTCCTTAGAAACTCTGAAGGTGTACCAATAATATTTAAATGGAAGGAAAGAACCCTGCTATTCTAGCCAAAGACAGTTTTTCCATTTGGGGGGGGGGACAGGGGGAGAAACCCAGAGCTGGAAACGCAGGAGAAAAACAACTTGATGACATTTGACTCTTCCCCCCCAGATGAATAAATCTAGTAAGGAAACTTTCAGAAAGGTAGATTTCAAGTCGAAAAGTCCAAAAAACAACAACAAAAACCTTGTGTAAACTTTACTCGGGGGTTGTAAACTGGAACTCCCTGGGAAGAGTTTACTAATTGTGTTTGGGAAAGAATGGGGATAAAAGAAGAAATGCACCAATGCCCTAATCCTGGTTTGAGCAAATCCAGTTGTGTAAACCCTCGCAAAACTCATGCACTGTCAGAAACCCCTATCAGAGGCTGCAAAGATCATCCTTCAACTCACTTCATGCTTTTCCAAACAGAGATTATTATTATTATTATTATTATTTTCCGGTTGCTTCTGTGCCCAACCAACCAGGTAGAATTTGACTCTTTGCACACCTGCAAACATCCTTCCCCCAAAGTTGGCTCCCTTGCAACCCTCCATGAGCCCAGCACTAAAGAGAAAAGCAAAGTCGTCCTCTTACCTCTGAAACGGGACCTCTGCCCTCCCGCTGCGCTGCCTGGTATTGTCTGTGCCGCCTGAGAAGCCTCCGAGATGAGGCAGGCAGGAGGTGTATATTGACGGGCACGGAGGTATCCTTGTCGCATGGCCTGGGTGGCTCCAGCCCCCTTTAAGGAAGGTGGTTTGGTCACATGCTACGCTACTCCCAGCCAAGGATCTGGCACAGAGGGATAAAGGAGGAGGAAAGTGAGAGAGGGAAGGAGGAGAGGAAGCGAAGGAATGGGGAAGGAGGAGGAGGAGGAGGAGGAAGAAGAGGGAGGGAGAGAAGGAGGGAGAGAGATGCAAGCCGGTGCCCAGAGAAAGAGAAGAGGTGGAGGGCGGGGGGAATCTTTACTTTAGGAAGAAGTAAAGAGAATTTCCAGGCATCCCTGACTGGCCCAAAGTTTTTTGCGTTGCTTCTCTTTTGTATCTGTGACTGCTGGCAACACGTTTCAAGTTTTTATTCAAGGAAGATGTAAAGAAAACTTGATGCTTCACCTGGTTTGGCCGTGGGGAGGTGGGTTGGAGTTTGAATGTGCTGCGATTTTTTTTTATGTTTTATTTTTTGTATTTGCACGTACACAGACTTCATCTCCAAACCACCTTTCCGCGTTCCTTTCCTTCCTAGCAAATGAAAATAATAATAATAAAAAATTCCCCGACTGTATTTGCTGTCTTGCCCGAAACCGTCTTTGTGACAGAGGTGACATGGTTCTTTATTTATTTATTTTGTTTAAAACCCTTCCAACTATGAGGATTCCAGCTTTTAGTCCCTAGAATATTATTTTGAAAGGAGGGAGAGAAATGGGCTGTAATATTAAGCAGTTAATTTCTTTTTCTCTCTCTTCTTTTGGGTCATGTATCCACAATCATGTTTATACTTTTATCTGTCATCTTATATATACTTGACAAAATAAATAAATAAAAAATAGAGGGGGGGAGCAGATCCCTAGTCTCTCTTCCCCCTTTATTTTGTGTGTGATGATGATTTTAACTTTTATAGATGAATTCCAATAAACGTGCCTCTATCTTAAATTTGGTATTCAATTTTTTAGGTTTTTTTTTAAAAAAAATATTTTTACATAGCCCAGAGTCCCTCCGTGAGGGAGATGGACTTTTTCTAAGTGTGATGAATAAATAAGTAAGATAAAGTGATGATGAAAAGGAATCTTTACTCCCAAATTTACAATCAAATTGTGTTTACAATCAAACATGAAGCCAAAAATAATGTTAAAAGGAGAAAAGGAGCTTCTCAGCTCCCAGTTTTTCAGAATGGACATAGCATATGAAGAAATTCCATAGAGTATTTGCTGACAAACCCTGATTTATTTTTCCTCAAGAAAAATATCCCTCCTTGAGGATACAATTCTCCGCCTTAGACACATAGGAAGCCTAATTAAGTTGCCCTCTTAATTTTACTGCATTCATAGAAAACAAACTAGAAACCAAATGAAATTTAGGGGTAGTGCTAATTACAGGCAAAAGGTATCTGGAGTTCAGAGCTTCAAAATTAATACAATACCACTTTATAAGGCCTTGGTAAGGCTACACTTGGAATACTACATCCACTTTTGGTTGTCATGACATAAAAAAAGATGTTGAGACTCTAGAAAGAGTGCAGAGAAGAGCAACAAAGATGATTAGGGGACTGGAGGCTAAAACATATGAAAAACGGTTGCAGGAACTGGGCATGTCTAGTCTACTGAAGAGAAGGACCAGGGGAGAAATGATAGCAGTCTTCCAATATCTCAGGGGCTGCCACAAAGAAGAGGGAGTCAAGCTATTCTCCGAAGCACCTGAGGGCAGGACAGGAAGCAACGGGTGGAAACTCATCAAGGAGAGAAGCAACCTAGAACTAAGGAGAAATTTCCTGACAGTTAGAATAAGTAATCAGTGGAACAACTTGCCTCCAGAAGTTGTGAATGCTCCAAACTGGAGGTTTTTGAATTTTAAAGTTTTATTGTTTTATTACTACACATTATGACAAACACATCACATACAACATATAAATATATCCTCTTTTTAACAAATGTTTCTTCGTGGTCTGCTTTCCACTGTGACTCCCCCCCCCCATGTCTCTCATATTGTTTCATTTTCTTCATTGTCCCCTTTTTGATTGATTACAATGTATTTTCTAATCCTAATAGCCTTAATCTTATACATTTCTATATATTTGTTTCAGATGCCTGAAAAACCCATTAATGCTTAACTTTTTTCCCTTAAAACAATTAGCTAATATCTATCTATCTATCTATCTATCTATCTATCTATCTATCTATCTATCTATCTATCTATCTATCTATCTATCTAACTATCTATCATCTATCTATCTCAGGGGTGAAATGCTCCCGGTTCGGACTGGATCGCTCGATCCTGTAGCGATGGAGGCGGGTGGTTCAGAGAACCGGTAGCAAAAATCCCTGCTCCTCCCCATGCCCAGCTGAGCCGCACAATCATCAGAGGCTTTTTTTTTTTTTACTTTTAAAAGCATTTTTTCTACAAAAAAGCTTTTTTCTACAAAATTTTTTTTCTTTTAAAAGCCTCTGACGATCCAAGCTGAGTTGCCTGATCGTCAGAGGCATTTAAAAGAAAAAAAGCCTCTGCCGATCAGGCAACTCAGCTGGGATCGTCAGAGCCTTTTGAAAGCATTTTTTTACAACCTCTTCGCCGAAGAGATTGTAGAAAAAATGCTTTTAAAAGTAAAAAAAAAATAAAATCCCAGGAGTGGGATTTGGGGGCTCTTTGAACTGCACAGAATCTTAGCTAGAGGTTCTCCCGAATCCCTGCAAACCCCCTGCTTCCAACTTTGTTATTCTATTCTATTCTGCACAAATATTGATATTTCTGCCTTTACCATGTCCACAGATAGCTAACCAGAGGCCCCGTTTAGGCTGATCCAATCCTTAATTTGGAAGAGCAGAGTCCGAAATGTACCTGTAGGATCTTTGCAAGGAAGAGCAAAAGCAAAAGTAAAATTACTCAGGTCTGCTGGAAGTTGGAAAAAGGCCATCTAGCGCAGAAAGCATATGAAATCTGACACCAGATAAAATCCTAGCTTTTCTTTTGGGCTAAACTGATATTTTCTAGCCTCAGCCTGACTTTGGCTCGATGGTATCAGGCTTCGTTTCCTGTCACCCCTAAACCGGTACTTACTAGGGCAACCTGGTTTGGCGCAGTGGTTAAAAGCACCATGAACAGAAACCAGGAACCTGGGAGTTTTGCCTTAGGCATCAAGCCTTACCAAGATGATCTAAGCCCAGTCCCTCTCTCTCAACTGTTAGAAGAAATAAATCTTCTGGGTTCAGCTCCAAGTGGGGAAAAAGACACTGGAAACATGGAGACTGCTTGGAAAGATGGTTTAATGGTGGACAGGATCACATAGTTTGAGTTCCTGAACAGAAAAGTGGGGAGATGCTGCGAGTCCCCGGGTTTTATGCCCTCTCTGGCTTTGAACTTCCTGGGGCCCAGAAAGAGTATCCTGATTGGTTGTCAGACTCCCAGAGGGTGGGGGTCTTAGCTAGCCTTGGTGGCTGATGTAATCTTCCCAGGTGCCATGTGGTGAGTTTCTGTCCTAGATGGGTCCTATTGTGTTGCAGATGATGGTCCATTGACAAAGATGGGAGGGAATTGAGTTTCTGCCTCTGGCCCATTAACAAAGGTGGGGGGGGCAAGAAGGTGGGAGCTGCTTCGTCTTTTAAAACATGCTTCTCCATTTCTCATCCAGGGAAACATAATATTCTGCCTTTTTAATATTTCCTAAAATATTTCATTCTTCTAGGAAAGGGGTGGGCGCTAACTTCCTACACAATCATACCAAGAAGACAAAGGCAAGCCACTTCCTCAAATGTTGCCCAGAAAACCACAAGGACTTATTCATGTACATCACCAGGAATCAAGTTTGATAGAGTCATTATGGGAATCAGTCTGATCTGATAAAGGAGAATATTTGTAGCTCAGGGTTGAAATGAGGAGTCCTTGGTGCTCTCTGAGCTTGCTTGGTTTCTTGCTGACGTTTCATTACCCAACTAGGGAACATCATCAGTGCTAGAAGGGAGTGGGGTTTGCTCTCCATTCTTATTCTAGTGGCTTGCCCTGTCAGTGTTGGTGAGAGTGGACTTGAAGGTTCTGTTGCCCTAACCAACCCACTGCCCTTGGGGCAGCAGAACCTCCAAGACTACCCCCCACCAACACTAACAGGTTGATTGTGAGTTCTAGTCCAACATGGGACACAGAGAAGATCTGGGTGACCTCCTTCTCTTTCAGACCTAGGAAGAAAGAAGCTGTCTGCTTTGTCATTCATGGCCATCTTCATTTTGGACTATTGCGATGTTCTCTATGTGGGGCTACCTTTGAAAGGTATCCAGAAGCGTCAACTTGTACTTATGACCATTGTAGGCCATTGGCATCTATTTATGATACTTGCAGTGTCCCCAGTCAAATGCGATTGCCTTTTGCAGAATCATTTGTAATGTTTTAAGGGCCCCGTTGCAATGTACGGCTGTGAAAGTTGGACCATAAGAAAGGCTAAGTGCCAAAGAATTGAGGGCTGATCTTTGGGGTCCTTGGTGCTCTCTGAGCTTGGTGGATTTCTTGCAGATATTTCATTACCAAACTAGGAAACCTCATCAGTGCACTTTTTAAACATCTACTCAATTTTAGTAGGGCAGCAGGACCCATCTCTTTACAACTTATTCTCATGTGTCGTTGCTTTCCTCACACCTGCTGAGAGACAGAAAAAACCATTCACACTGCTTATTTTGGGAGGTAGGGCTTATATTACGAGCATCCTGAAAAATTCCACTAGGGCTTATTTTCCAATAGATATCTCTTTAAAACATCCTCTTCCTTGGTGAAATTGCTTCATAACTCCCAGCTTGAAGGGCCAGGTTAAGTAGGAGACGGAATCTGTCGCAAGGCCAACATTTTAATTACAGTAGCAGAATTTCTCACCTCCCCAAAGCTTCCTTGGTCTTCGTCATTGTGAGCGCTATTGCTTTCATAATTAAAATAGAAATATCCATAAGCAGAAGACTCAGCAAGCTTGGGGAACCCTGAGGATGGCAGAATATATATATATATATTTAAAAAAAACTAGAATAAAAGACAGCTCTCTGGGAGGAAACCTCCGAGTTGCACAGTGAGAAACACATATGCTTAGTGGCACTGGAATAATAGTTATCTGCTGCAGGGGAAAAGAGAACATTTGATGTGAAGTGACATGGAATGGACTAACGAGAAGCAGGTCTGATATTGTGAACAGAAGAACTTCATCCTATAATGTTGCGTCGTGAGATCCATTTGTGAGTCATTGAGCACCAGCTTTCTTTCTAAACTTTCTCACCCCTTTTTTGGAAAGTTGCATTAAATTGGTGTCCAGAAAGAATAAGATTTTTGAATTGCACAAGGCTGTTTCTTCCCATTATTTGTAGATCGGTGGAAGTTCAGTGAGAAACTGAAGTCCCAGTTCTTCGAGAATCTGAGCGTGCTTCCAGATGAACGCTTCCTCATGCAATCCCTCAAGAAGCATGGCTCAGTTACTGCCTTGAGCATCATGGGAGGTCTTCTACTGAAAGACCGAAATGCTTGAATGACCCATCAAGCTCCGTAAATAGAGCAGATCTACAGCACAATAAAAGTCTTCATTTGGAAACAAGCTGGAAAACAATCAGGGTATCTAATCAACCACTCATATCCATCCAGGTACCTTCTAGAAGGCCATAAATAGGACGTGTGGGATAACCGCCTTCTCTACAATCATTCTTTTTGGCCTGAACACCCTTCTGGAGATATGGCCTTTTAGATACATGGCCATCAAGACAACAATGACTTCTACAGAGGTCCAAAGAAGGACCCTATTCAAGATTTGATGAACTACAGGTTTCATATGACCCTAACGAGTGTCCAGAAGCTTGGAATCCAGACAAGATCATGGAGAAACAACATGAAGCTCCTATACAGCATTGCTTAATGGACCGATATTCGTGTGACACAGACCAATTTGGGAAGAACTATGGAAAGAAAGATTCTTTTAATTGCTTGATGTTCCTTATGCAGATGAAAATAATGTACATGACTTAGCATGGAGAACCTGAGGTTAAGAGGTCTCCTGAGACCTGAAATGCTTCCTTTCCAAAGAGGAAAGGCCACTTCAGGCCCATAATTTATTCTCCTCACCTGTCAATGGCTCCATTTTCCTTATCATAATTCCACCACCCGCGATCTCATACCTCGGTGATGGCATGAAGAACCATCCCTCCCTCCGCCTCCCGTAGGGATGCACGCAAACAAAACACGCCAAGGTGCTCATGCTTTCTTTGAGCCTGGAGGCTGCTTGGAGGAGGGGAGGAGGAGGGGGGGAGGGAAAGGCAAAACGGCGAGCTTGCCACATTTTCTCCCCAGGTCTACCAAGAGGTGTCTGTAGGGCTCATCTCACAGAATGTCAGAGTGCATGTGCTCCACGAAATGGCCTTTCACAACTCATCTCTCCTGCTGTCACATCGGACGCTGCAAATGGGGACTGACAGCTGTCTCCGCACACACCATCCATCTGTAGCAAATGTGTCAGCTAGCTGCATATTCCCAAAGAATCCGTTATGCTGCTCGGGAAAGGAGAGGCCGAGACAGTCAAATGGAAGCAAGGTAGATTTTGGGCAGGTTGGACCATGGTTAGTTGGTCATTCCCTTTGGAGGGCCTTCCGTGTCCATCAGAGTGTCCTACGATGGTCTAACGATTACATAGTGTAAGCAATCCGTCCTATAGCCTCAAACTTATGGAACAAGTTAGTTTTCACCAGCCTAGTACCATGTAGAAGAGCAAAGGCCACAACTTCAAGAAGTTCTAGCCAGGATGGACAATGGAAAGACAGTGGCGGTAAACTTTCTCAACTGACCATCTTCGAAAGTGCCTTCATAGATCTTCCTTCCCCACAGTTGGTATAGTTTCCTAGGTCTTTCTGAATCAAAGAATATACAGGTTGTTGTGGTCCGCCAGCAGCCTGCAGAGCTGGCAGCAGAGTCGGACAGTGAGGAGGCTGGGGAGGACAATGGGCCAGTCTTGGAGTCTGGGGAAGGCCCCGACGAGGGCTCTGCATCAGAGGCAGAGAGGGGGCCAGGGCCATCTGGGAGTGATGTGCAGACTCCGGAGCCTCCAAAGGCAGATAGCAGAGAGGCAGAGGAATAGGAAGAGTCTGTTCCTAATGCACGCATGAAAAGAGCTGCCAGAAGGCAAGAGCAACTAAAGCAAAAAGGACAACTCTTCTGGTAGAACTGGCTGATGGTCATGACCTACGCAACCCACCTTCCCAGCTTGTGTCTCTATGATGTGTTGGGCTTCAACTCTCATAATTTCTCACCAACACAACCATTGATTGCTCCAAAATGGCCTGTGTCATATCACCTGTGTTATATCATCAGCATTCCATAGTAACCTTTGAAGTTCTTAAGACATTGGTTTTGTCCTATGAAAAGAATGAGGTCAGATCCAGAATTATTTGACGCTAGGAACCTACCACATCTGGGGATGCTACCAGATAAAGATTTTATTGCACAACTGTCCCACCATATTCACTGAACCCTACGAAGATCCAAACCAGAGGTGGGTTTCAGCAGGTTCTGACCAGTTCTGGAAAACCGGTAGTGGAAATTTTGAGTCGTTCGGAGAACTGCTAGTAAAAATTCTGACTGGCCCCGCCCGTATCTATTCTCTTCCTCCCAAGTCCCAACTGATTGGGAGGAAATGGGGATTTTGCAGTAACCTTCGCTTCGATTGGGGAGAAAATGGAGATTTTACAGTATCCTTCCCCTGGAGTGGGGTGGGAATGGAGATTTTACAGTATCCTTCCCCTGCCACGCCCACCAAGCCATGCCACACCCACCAAGCCATGCCACGCTCACCAAGCCACACCCACAGAATGGGTAGTAAAAAAATTTGAAACCCACCACTAATCCGAACAATATCTATTCTACACCTTTCCCATCTCCTCTGCTGTCTTTATTTAGAGGTGGGGGGAAAAGTTAAGAGAGAAGAAATTGAGCAGATGTTCATCTCTTTTGATTGGTCTTGTTCGGCATGGTAGATCTGGAAGTAACCTAGCTATCATCCCAAATTAACCTAAAATCACATGGTTGGTGGGACGGAGTAAGAAACAGGGACATACCGTGTTTCCCCAAAAATAAGACTGGGTCTTCATATTAAATTTTATGAAAGATGCATTAGGGCTTATTTTCTGGTTAGGTCTTATTTTGGGGGAAATACAGCACTAAATACATCCATCTGGCTGACAATCTTAACTGGGGCTTATTTGGGGGGTTGGGTTTATATTACGAGTATCTTGAAAAATCATGCTAGGATTATTGCACAATCTGTTGATATAGTGGACATGCAACAATCCGGAAAATTTTCGAATGTGCAGAAATGGACAAACTTACTTTAGAACTAAATAATAGGGAAGATTTGGGATACTACTTAACTTGGGAAAATTGGTATCAATGGATAGAAATTAAAAATAAGGCATGTACAGAATAAAATAAGATACAAAATGTGTTTAAATATTTCGATTAAGTAGGAATATGTGGGAATAGATGAACAAAATTAAGAATTATGTACTGTCAGAATGACTTTGAATTGTATAATTATTACAGATGTATTTTTGTTATAGATGTATTTTAACTTGTATTTTTGGATTTTAAATATTAATAAAGGTTTATTAAAAAGAAAAGAAAAATCATGCTAGGACTTATTTTCCTATTGGGTCCTATTTTTGGAGAAACAGGATAACAGTGTGGAGATTCCTGAGATATCAAAGTGCAGGTAGTCCTTGACTTATGACCACAATATAGAGCCCAAAATTTCTGTTGTTAAAAGTGAGACATTTGTTAAATAAATCTTTATGACCTTTTTTCCCATAGTTGTTAAGTGAATCACTGCAGTTGATAAGTTAGTAACCCGGTTGTTAAGTGAACCTGGCTTCCCCATTGACTTTGCTTGTCAGAAGGTTGCAAAAGGGGATCGCATGACCTTGGGACGCAGCGAACGTCGTAAGTAAGAATGTCGTAAGTAAGAACCAGTTGCCAAGCATCTGAATTTTGATCACAGGACCATGGAGATGCTACAAAGGTTGAGAAAAATGGTCGTAGGTCACTTTTCTCAGTGCCGTTGTAACTTTGAACAGTCACTAAATCCGGGGTCTGCAACCTTAAACACTCAAAGAGCCATTTGGACCCATTTCCCACAGAAAAGAAAACACCGGGAGCCACAAAACCTGGGTGGGAGTGGCCAACTCGATGTCACTCACTTCCACCAGTCACATGACTCCCTTTCTGTATATCTCTATGTCTCTCTCTCTCTCCCCCTCTCTCTGTATCTCTCTGTCTCTGCCCCAGCCACTTCTCCATCACCTGCTGTCGCCCTTACCTTTTCAGGCCTGGCAAGGAGTGACTGGAAGGGGAGGGCGAGGGGCAGGCCCAGCCAGTGCTGGAATCACCCAACAGGGAGCCACAGCAGAGGGCCCAAAGAGCCACATGCAGCTCCAGAACCACAGGTTGCTGACACCTGTACTAAATGAACTGTTGTAAATTGAGGATGATCTGTGTTTCCCCGAAAATAAGACCTCCTCTGAAAATAAGCCCTCCCCAAAAAAAACCCTCCCCCCAAAATAAGACCTCCCCAAAAATATTTAACCGCATGTGCAGCCGGTCCCCGTCATTTCCTCTGGTTAGGGTTAGAGAGACAGAGCTGGAAATCAGGTAAGATGGCAAGAGGAGCCCCATCTTGCTCCATGCACCCCAAAATAATAAGACCTCCCTGAAAATAAGGCCAAGCGCTTATTTCAAGGTTCAAAAAAAATAAGACAGGTTTTTATTTTTGGGGAAACATGGTAGAACAGCAAACATATTTATTATCTCAGTTATCTCAAAAACCAACGAGGGGATGAGATGCATCCTGCATGTAGAAAATCAAAAGTTGAGAGTATCATAGGAATCATTTGTTTAAGAGGAAGAAGGATCATAACTTTGTGGTAGAAGATTTGTTAGAAAATCCAGCTTTAATTTAATCGGAAAGAAACAAATTTGAGGGGAGCGAATGACTCCTTTTAAACTTTGATAAAGGACAACTTTCTTATGAAAGAAGGCTGGATTGGAAAATACATTTACTATTGATTTAATCTGAATGTAACAACGGTTATCAGGATAATTCCTTGGGTTTTTATTTTTTTTGGATAATTCTGCCCTTTTTTGTTTTTAAAATAAAAAATTTGAAAGGGGTCTGTGGGCTACATTCATTCCTGCATCTACAGATTAAGTATTTCCAATTTAAACATCATGGACCCATTGTCCCAATTAAATATTGTGACACCAACATGTTCATATGATTAATTAAAAATACTTGAAGCCAAAACTGCAAGGCAGAGCTTGTTACAATTAAAAGATGGACCACACTTCTGAACAGTTTTTATCACAGATAATTGCAGTCAACAATGAACTAAAGGGCCACCATCAGTGAGCTGTTGGACAGCATTACTTGGTCTGTTGTGTGGATGTTTGGGTGGTTTAGGGGTGGGGAATTTGTGGTGGCTGGGGGTGTCAGGTTTTGGTGTCGTCTCAAATAAATTGCATTTCCAAACAAATAGTCTTTGATGAAATCTTTCATTTATTAAGCACGACAATCTGTCCCCGACTACGTCGTAGCCAACACTGACTTCGTGACCCCAAACCTTCCCTTTCCGTTCCTCAATTCTCTGCGTCTCATTGGCCATCTTCCAAATCACTCTCCCCATATCTACTACTTCAGCTCCCAGGAATGTCCCCCCTCCCATCCCATCTCCTAGGGGATATTATCTTCAGAGAAAATAAGTAGGTGAAAAGTCAAGCGTCCTCTTGCCAGCTGTCCCCTCTTCTCCTCCTTATGTTAGCACTGGAACGAATGTAGTTTGGAGTGCTGACAGGGGGTGTGTTTGGGGATTGTTATGTGTGTTGGACCTGGTCTATGGGTGTTAAGTGAATTTCGTTGTATAGGTATACTGTGCATTATATTATTATGCTACATATAACAATCCTGTCTGCTGTTAGATTATATAAAATTAAATATGTGTTATCCTTGTTGTTGAAAGGGCGCTCAAGATCCTGCAGAGGAAAGACCACCCCATGAAGAAGGGGCTGTCACAGATAAGAAGGGGTTGACCTATTCTCCAAAGCAGGGGTCTCCAACCTTGGCAACTTTAAGACTTGTGGACTTCAACTCCCAGAGTTCCTCAGCCAGCACAGTCCACAAGTCTTAAAGTTGCCAAAGTTGGAGACCCCTGCTCCAAAGCACCTGAGGTCAGGACAAGAAATAACAGGTGGCAGATCATTAAAGAGAGATCTAACCTAGAACTAAGGAGAAATTTCCTGATGGTAAGTACAATGAATAACTGGAACAGCTTGCCTTCAAAAGTTGTGGGTGACATGATGGGGGGACACAATAGGTGTCATCCAGTAATAGAGGGACTGTCGCAGAGAAGAGGGGGTGGTTGACCTCTTCTACAAAACACTGGACGGCAGGACAAGAAATAATGGGTGGAAGATCATTAAATGGAAATCCAGTCTAGAACTAAGGAGAAATTTCCCGATGGTGAGAATTAACCGACAGAACAGCTTCCCTTCGGAAGTTGTGGGTGCCCCATCACTGGAGGTTTTCAAGAAGAGACTGGACAGTCATTTGTTCAGAATGATAGAGGATTTACTGCTCAATTAGAGGTTTGTACTAGAAGAGTCATGCCGGCCACATGACCACGGAGACGTCTTCGGACAGCGCTGGCTCTTCAGCTTTGAAACGGAGATGAGCACCGCCCCCTAGAGTCGGGAACAACTAGCACATATGTGCGAGGGGAACCTTTACCTTTTACCTTATAATGATTATGATGATGTTTATATGTTAACACTTTGGACACCTAGAAAACACACTGTTCAACATAGAAATGGAATTTGTGATATAAAACAATAAAAAAATATTTATACATAAGAGAAAAAAAAACAATTGAGTGTTGCATTTCTTTATTGGTCGATTTTGGAATGAGAAGACATGTAAGAATTCTTCAGTGCAATCTTTCTTGATCTTCACCACTTTAAGATGAGTGGAATTCACACACACACACAGAGAGAGAGAGAGAGAGAGAGAGAGAGAGAGAGAGAGAGAGAGAGAGAGAGAGAGAGAGAGAATTCCCCAGTCAGCGTGAGAGTTGGGAGCTGAACTCCACTCATCTTAAAATGGCCAAGGTTGTTTTAGTTAGGCAGTTCTCTTTTATAGACACACTGGTTCAAATCCTTTTCCGATATGCAACATCCCAGAAGATTTTTGCACATTGAGAAAAAGATGCAAAGTTAGGCAGGGGCCTTGCCTGGTGCGACATGTGGCTCAAACCGGCCCCCGTGGTCTCAGTCACGCTTGGCCACCTCGGGCACAACTGTATCCAGAAACAGCAGCCCCTGTCTCTGCATGCTTGGACTGACTTAACGTGGCGTGGAACAGCTGTTCCGTGAAAAGCAATTTCCTGCAGCGGGAAGCTGAAGTCAAAAGGAAACGGCTGCAGCTGTTTGGTGGAGAATTAGCTCCGTGTGGGTTAAAGCCTTCACTCCCAGTTAAACCTGCAGGTTGTGAGAAAAAGGGCAATGCTGTCAGGCCCGATGAACGAACGGGGTTCTGACAACCTTTCTTTTCCTTCTTCGGAACAGGAAGCAGGTTTTAGGGAAGGGAGGGCGGGAGAGAGAGAGAGAGAGAGAAAGAAGAGAGTAAGAAAGAGATAGAAAGAAGACGGCAACATTTGGGTCTTTCTCTTTGGCTTGGGAATCTCCCACCCTTCCTTGGGAGCGTTTGCCTGCTTTCAGTTCAAGCAGAAATTCAAACAGAAATTCATTCACATTTCAAATTTCAAGGTTGAACTTCCTTCAGAAACGAAACGGACCCTTACCAAACAGAAGATCCAACCTACAACTAAGAAGAGATTTCCTGACGGTGGGAACTATTCATCCGTGGAAGTGAAGAAGTTGTTCTGTCCCCGTACCACACACGCACCCCCACAGATGGCCCGGAGTTGATAAGCCACACGACAAAACTCTTTGAAGATAAAGCTGGCAGCAACCCAGTGGCTAGCTGCCAATTCAGACTTTACTCACACAAAACAAAGATTAGACTGCAAGCATTCCGATAAAACAGGCAGAGTTTCAACAATACAAGGATTAATCCAAATGCAGTCCGATAAAGCAGGCAAAGTCCAGTAACGCAGAGATCATGGATTATTTCCAGTTTTTGCTCGTCACAAACTGAACCGGCCACCACACCCACATTTATACCCTGTGGGGTGTGGTCCAGTGACTAATCTCTGGCACGCCTTCCCCTCTGCTGCACACGCTTCTCCCTGCGCCTCTGCCGAGGGTCCAGCCAGCACTTATCTTCTTCGTCGCTGTCCACCTGTGGCTGCGGGGACGTGCTTGGCTCTGAGCCTATCGTTTGGCCTTCGGTGCCCTCCGGAGGCATTGCCAGAGAGGAGGGTCCTGGAGAAGGAGGCCTTGCCAACTCCTCTCCCTCACTCTCAGAGTCTGCATCTGTCGATAGCCCAGGTTCAGGCAACGGAGCCACAACAGAAGTTGCAAGTTTTCAAGAAGAGACTTGGACAATCATTTGACCAGGTTGCAATAATAATAACAATCAATGCAATCTTGCCTTTGACAGGAGGCTGGACCTAGAAGCTCTCCAAGGCCCCTTCCAACTCTGTTAATTCTTTTATTCTGTTAAAATTAGATTCCTCCCAAATAATGTATCTTTAGAATGGAAAGATGGCTTTAGCTTGCTAAAATTTTAGTAAAAGAGCAGGGGGGGTTGTTTCTATCCCCCCCATCGTCTCTTGGATAAAAGGAGTGCTCTACAATTCACTTATATTTATTACCTTTCTAATGTTTCTCATAACCAAATGCAAATATCGGGGTTTCAAGCAGAGGTGGTATTTGTTGTGACCTAGGCCCAAGTAGGTATTATCAGACTCAATCAGTTCTAAACAAACAGATTTTATTAGAACAGCTGAGAATTAACTCATTCTCAGTGTAGTCCAAACTAATTCAAAACAAAACACACCAACTAAGACACACATGGTTGGGACGTGGTGGCTCAGTGGCTAAGACGCTGAGCTTGTCAATCGAAAGGTCGGCAGTTCAGTTGTTCGAATCCCTAGTGACGCGTAACGGGGTGAGCTCCCGTGACTTGTCCCAGCTTCTGCCAACCTAGCAGTTCGAAAGCAGGTAAAAAATGCAAGTAGAAAAATAGGGACCACCTTTGGTGGGAAGGGAACAGCGTTCTGTGTGCCTTTGGCGTTGAGTCATGCCAGCCACATGACCATGGAGACGTCTTTGGACAGCGCTGGCCCTTCGGCTTTGAAACGGAGATGAGCACCGCCCCCTAGAGTCAGGAACGACTTGCACCAGTGGTGGGTTCCTCCTGGTTCAGCCCGGTTCTGCTGAACCGGTAGCGATGACGATATGACATCACCGAACTGGTTCTGCCCCCTGGCCCCCGCCCCCCCACCTCCCCGCGTTATTCTTACCTTTTATTTGGCCCCACCCCCAATCTATTGCTGCCTCCTGAGTCCCAGCTGATGGGCTATAAGGAAAAACTGTTTAAACTCTTGCCGCGGGGCTTCAAAGGCCGCCCTACAGCTGATCAGTGGTAAAAGGCAGTTTGGTGGTAGACCGGTGCCTCCAAAAACAAATGAGTGGATCGGTGCCTGCAAAATAAATGGGTAGACCAGTGCCTGTAAAAATACATGAGTAGACCAATGCCTGCAAAAATAAATGGGTAGACCAGTGCCTGCAAAAATACATGAGTAGACCAGTGCCTGCAAAAATAAATGGGTAGATCAGTGACTGCAAAAATAAATGGGTAGACCAGTACAGCTCTGCAAGTAGTTAAAAGCCCGGTAGACCAGTACCTCTGCTAAATCCTAAAGAATTGTCACATGACCATCAAGCCACACCCACAAAATAAGCCACGCCCACAGAACCAGTAGTAAAACATATAAATCCAGCCCACCTGATTTAGATCATGGTTCAAAAACTACTGTGCAGCCTCAGAAAACGGGATCCTTCAGAACCAGGTAATGAATTAAAACATTTATTATTTAACCCGTTGATACAGCCTGTGGTTATCCATGTTAGGGTTACCAGAATCAAGCCATGAATGCATTTTTATTGTAGGCCTCTTGTTTTTTCCCTGTTCTGCTTCCAAAGCCAGCATGCTTGTTTCTCGGACTTACTAGATGTCACTGTAAGTGATAAGCAATCAAGTGGAATATCGGAGATAAGCAAGACACTGAAAACTTGAGAGTCCATTTCTGAACCCTGCAGCCATTCAGTCTTGTGGGCAGCGAGGACGCAAAGAATTGGTTATTTGTGACTTCCCCTAGAACCTTGCCGCAGGCAGTTTCTGCTGTCAGTGATTGTAAACACTAAGGGTTTTGTGTGTGTGTGTGTCAAAAGTGTTGAAGTCCAAACCTTGCAGAGAATGGCTCCCTAATGCAGCATTTCTCAACTTTTGGCAACTTTAAGATGGATGGACTTCAACACCCAAGTGGCTGGCTGACTGGGGAAGTCTGGGGGGTTGAAGCAGGGGTGGGCTACTGGGGGTTCGCACGGGTTCGGGAGAACCTCTAGCTAAGATTCTGTGCAGTTTGAAGAACTCACAAATCCCACTCCTGGCTGGCTCTGCCCCGCCCACTCCGCCTCTCCCAGGAGTCTCCATGCGGCCCATTTTGGATGCAGATAAATGCAGGGCACGCGCAGAGGCTCGGGGAGGGCAAAAAATGGGCCTATTGGAAGCTTGGGAAGGCTAGAAACAGGCCGGTTTCCGGCCTCCAGAGGGCCTCCAGAGCCTGGGGAGGCCATTTTTGTCCTCCCGGAGGCTCGAAAAAAGCCTCCAGAACCCAGGGAGGGCAAAAACACCCCACCCCTGCCATGGTGCAGGAGGCCAACTAGGCCATGGCCACGCCCACCCAGCAACCGGGCAGAGAACCCCTTGCTAAATTTTTTGAAGCCCACCCCTGCGTTGAAGTCCACCCATCTTAAAATTGCCAAGGTTTGAGGAAAACACGGTCCTAATGTGTCAGAATAGCCAACATTAAGCAGAGAAGGCAGGTTGCAAGGTTGAAAGGCGGGCTTATCAAAATTGGAAGAAATTACGACGCTAGCCGAGAGGAGAAATTGATTACTGCTTAAGCGATATTGGTCTCCCATTAGTCAGA
Source organism: Pantherophis guttatus (assembly GCF_059756535.1). Classification (NCBI taxonomy): domain Eukaryota; kingdom Metazoa; phylum Chordata; class Lepidosauria; order Squamata; family Colubridae; genus Pantherophis; species Pantherophis guttatus. Next base: position 11,325,334 of record NC_142076.1, on the reverse strand, counting down.
CAACTGACAGATCAACAGGCAGGAATCTTCAATAGCTTCTTAGGGCATAACAGATGCCTGAGTGAGTAGGAATGACTTGAATGAAAAGGGCTATCAAGAAAAAAACCATTGGAAACCATCATTTTCGGAAGGTGTCGAACCCGAATATTATACAGCCAAAAACCAAATGTAAATTTTGCATGCAGAAAACAAGTCCCGTGGCTCCCACATCTCAACCTAAGTCAAAGGAGGCCTTCCTCGTTTGAGGCCCTGACTACAACTCCCAGAATCTTGAGCCAGCCTCGGCAGATATGGGCTAAGAGTTTTGGATCGGGTAGTCCAAACATCTTCTAGTGATGAAGGCTTCAATAAATAATACAACCAGGCCAGGAGTGGGTTCTAAAACTTTTTACTACTGGTTCTGTGGGCGTGGCTTATTTTGTGGGCATGGCTTAATGGTCATGTGACAATTCTTTAGGATTTAGCAGAGGTACTGGTCTACCAGGCTTTTAACTGCTTGCAGAGCTGTACCAGTCTACCCATTTATTTTTGCAGGCACCAGTCTACTCATTTGTTTTTGGAGGCACTGGTCTACCACCACACTGCCTTTTAACACTGATCAGCTGTAAGGCGGCCCTTTGAAGCCCCGCGGCAAGAGTTTAAACAGTTTTTTTCCTTCTAGCCCATCAGCTTGGACTCGGGAGGCAGCAATAGATTGGGGGTGGGGCCAAATAAAAGGTAAGAATAACACGGGGGGTGCGGGGGGGGCAGAACCAGTTCAGTGATGTCATATCGTTACAGCTACCGGCTCGGCGGAACTGGGCGGAACTGGGAGGAACCCACCACTGAACCAGGTACCAGGGGAGAGAAAAAAACTGCTTCTTCTATCTTTCAGTTCTGAGGAAAGGTATGGAAAATGGAAGTTCTCTTGTGAGGTTCTTAGTGCTCTCTGAGCTTGGTGGTTTTCACGCAGATATTTCATTACCAAACTAGGTAATATCATCAGTGTTAGGAAGAGAGTGGAGCTTGTTTCTATTTTTGTATACTAGTCAGGAAGTATTCCTAGTAGTTCCTTGATTAGGCTGTTCTTTACTGTCAGCTTGTTCGACTGTGTTGGTAGTTCCTTCATTCGGGTATTGTGTTCTGACCTAGGCTTCCCAAAAGCACAAAGCCGATTCCTCGTCCCGATAAAACCCCTTTTATTTAGTTTAAAGGGAAATTCCTCTCCAGCAAAGTCCTGGCCAACAGTCTTTCAAGAGATTTCAGGCTTGGAGAGCTGCCAGGCTGATATCTTCCAAATAACAGTCTGTAGCAGACAATACTTGGCAAGAAGTCAGGAACAGATCTTCACTCTAACGAATTGAACTAATTGCCTCCTGCAAAGTCCCCTCCCCATTCGCTCCTCTTTATTCCCTATGGGAGGGGCCATTCACTGTCCACCTGTGGTTTTACTCCCAAGTCGACCCTTGTTCCTTGGCTGTTCCCTTCGTCTGGCAGCTCTGCACATGCGCACACTGGGAACAGGCTCCAGCTGTTCATCTGCCTCACTGATGTCCGACTCCGAAGGCAGTTGAAAACTGCAATCTGGCCCTGGCCCCCTCTCTGCCTCCGATGTAGAGCACTCATCAGAGCCTTCGCCAGACTCCAAGACTGTCCCATGTTCCTCCCCAACCTCCTCACTGTCTGAATCTGCTGCAAGATCCACTGACATGCCACAACATATTGTGTACTTGATTGTTGGTCTAGTGCAGGGGTGAAATCTACTTACCTTCCTTACCGGTTTGGAAGTGCACACGTTGCGCGCACGCACTTGCTTCACATGTACATGTGCACACATGTCACGTGCATGCGCACACCTTCTGCGCATGCACAGAAGGTAAAAAAACATTACTTCCTGGTTAAAACCAGGAAGTAATGACACCTGGGAAACAATCACTACCGGATCACCGAACCACAGGGAAAAATCGCTACTGGATCAGACAATCCGGTCCAATCCGGGAGCATTTCACCCCTGGTCTACTGTTAATCTTAGTCTCTGCTCATAGGGATGTTGATTGCTGGTTAGGATGTGTTTGGTCTTATTCTTTCCTTTGGGGTTTATTGCATTTTCTTCCCCACTATTTTCCTCCCCACTGCAGAAAAAATGGCTACCAACCTGCCTTCCATGGAGGACCTGTATACTGCACGAGTCAAAAAGAGGGCTGGCAAAATATCTGCAGACCCTTCGCATCCTGGACATCAACTGTTTCAACTCCTACCCTCAAAACGACGCTATAGGGCACTGCACACCAGAACAACTAGACACAAGGACAGTTTTTCCCCGAACGCCATCACTCTACTAAACAAATAATTCCCTCAACACTGTCAAACTATTCACTAAGTCTGCACTGCTATTAATCTTCTCATCGTTCCTATCACCCATCTCCTCCCACTTATGACTGTATGACTGTAACTTATTCCTGGATCCTTATGATTTATATTGATTGTTTCCTAGTATGATTTGATTGTTTATTTGTTCCCTATGACTATCATTAAGTGTTGTACCTTATGATTCTTGATAAATGTATTTTTTCTTTTATGTACACTGAGAGAGTATGCACCAAACACAAATTCCTTGTTTGTCCAATCACACTTGGCCAATAAAGAATTCTCTTCTCTTCTCTTCTCTTCTCTTCTCTTCTCTTCTCTTCTCTTCTCTTCTCTTCTCTTCTCTTCTCTTCTCTTCTCTTCTCTTCTCTTCTCTTCTCTTCTCCTCTCCTCTCCTCTCCTCTCCTCTCCTCTCCTCTCCTCTCCTCTCCTCTCCTCTCCTCTCCTCTCCTCTCCTCTCCCCTTCCCTTCCCTTCCCTTCCCTTCCCTTCCCTTCCCTTCCCTTCCCTTCCCTTCCCTTCCCTTCCCTTCCATTCCATTCCATTCTATTCTATTCTATTCCTGCCATTCCCTTAGCCCTTCATTCCAGATTTTCCAAATGTTGGAATAGACTTGCCTGATGGTGGGATGGACAGCATATAAATTTAAGAAATAAACGATAAATTACTATCCAGCCAGAGCTAAGCTTCTGTTACATGAGATCCTGCATGCAAACAAGGGTGGGGGTGGGGGTGGGGAAAATTCCCCTCATCTATTTCCATTGAATTCTTCACTGTCAAAGCAAGCATCCAAGGCCCCTCAAGGATTAATTGCAAAGTTGCACCATTAGCATCTTCGCTGCGTCTCCTAAATACCATTCCCTGCTGGCTTAATGGGTGAGTGAAATGGGGGCTTAAAAAACAAACAAACAAACAAAACCAAATTAAAAAGACAAGGGAGCCTGGGACGAGAGAAACTGGAGGGTGTGGATAATTTCCCAGGCATGCGGGTGATTTTTTGGCCACGTCAAAATGTCACCCGGACAGCGGTCAACAATTCTACCTCGGCAGGTCCACAGACCTTGCTCCTTCCTTGCACGGGGGTGTGTGAGGCTAACGAAGAGGGGTGGGTGGCTTCCCATCCTTCTTTCCACTTAGGTAGATAACGGTTCCAGCGAGGAGGAAGGCCAGAGCCGTTTCCCTCCCCACCACCACTCGCTCTCTGCCGTGGAGAGAAACGCGCTGGTGATCGCCCCAAGCAGCTGCATTCAGAGCGCTGCGTGGGTCTGCTGTCACTTCGCATCAGCCTCCTGGCTCCGATGTGGGGGACTCGATTAAGTCTGTCGCCGCAGAACCCGTTTAAGGAGTCAGTGATTCACTTCACTGGCTAAGTGGGACCGATCGCGGTGCAGGTCACTGGCAAGGCCTTGGCAGCGTCTCTGGGAAGAAATCGCATCTTACCAGGAGCACAGCAAACCGCAATCTCTTCTTATGGCAGAACATTGCTCCCACGTCTTGTGGGGCTCTGCTGGAGCCAGGACTCCAAAAGAAATATCATGTTGTTGTTGTTGTTGTTAGTTGTGAAGTCGTGTCTGACCCATCGCGACCCCATGGACAACGTTCCTCCAGGCCTTCCTGTCCTCTACCATCCTCTGGAGTCCATTTAAGCTCACGCCGACTGCTTCAGTGACTCCATCCAGCCACCTCGTTCTCTGCCGTCCCCTTCTTCTTTTGCCCTCAATCGTTCCCACCATTAGGCTCTTCTCCAGGGAGTCCTTCCTTCTCATTAGGTGGCCAAAGTATTTGAGTTTCCTCTTCAGGATCTGGCCTTCTAAGACTAACTAAGATGTCACTAGGCTAACCATACCCAAAGCATGCAACCATTCTTTGTACGTTTTATCCTCCTGTCCCCTAATCATCTTCGTTGCTCTTCTCTGTACTCTTTCCAGAGTCTCAACATCTTTTTTTTATATTGTGGTGACCAAAACCAGATGCCAGTATTCCAGGTGAGGTCTTACCAAGGTTTTCTAAAGTGGGACTAAGATCCCCTTGCTTCCCTCCCAACCTGCCAATCCAAAACCCATCGAGTGGTTAGCAGCAACAATGATCTCCGCGCACGGATGAAAGAAACCATACCACAAGAGGAAGGAAATGAACTTGTTCTTTTCTGCACCCTCTGGGCTCAGCCTTTCGGAGTTTGTCAGCATCAATTTGCATTGCTTGACTGGCACGACCATATTCTCTGCTGGATTAACTGCTCCATAAATTACCATGCTTTCCTCTTGAGGGTTTTGCTTTCACCCGGCATGGAAGCAGATGAGCTGAGGGTCTATTTTGATACTGGAAGTGCCAATCTGCTAACAGCCTTATGACCTTTTGTTTCATTTTGGGGGATAATCCCTTGAATGTAACCTTCTTCTGCTTTGTCCCCCCCCAACTTTTCCAGTGCTCTTATTGAATGTCAGTCCATCCATGATGAAACATCAACCATGTGGTTGACAAGGTCCACCTAGCAGGCAAATTCAAGAAGCATGAAATCCACAAGGATTTCTGGAAGACCCCATTAATGCTAGAGTAAAGTAGAGACACCCTTAAAAACCGCAAAAGGAAGGCTGAATTATAGCAAGCCAATTCAGGTGGAGTCTCTTCCCTTCCCATGACTTCCATCTCTAGGCTGGATTGCCTCTTCCCATATCTACTTAACTCCTCCTCTGCTTGGGAGGAGTCCCTGTTAGTTCCTCACATGGGATTTAACAGAATAGCAGAGTTGGAAGGGACCTTGGAGGTCTTCTAGTCCAACATCCTGTTCAAGAAGAAGACCCTACACCATGTCAGACAAATGGTTGTCTGTCTCTTCTTAAAATCCCCCAGTGTTGGAGCATCCACAACTTCTGAAGGCAAGCCGTTCTACTGATTAATTGTTCTCACTGTCAGGGAGTTTCTCCTTAGTTCCAGGTTGCTTCTCTCCTTGATTAATTTCCACCCATGGCTTCTTGTCCTGCCTTCAGGTGCTTTGGAGAATAGCTTGACTCCCTCTCCTTTGTGGCAACCCCTGAGATATTGGAATACTGCTATCATGTCTCCCCTGGTCCTTCTCTTCATTAAACTAGACATATCCAGTTCCTGCAACCATTCTTTATGTTTTAGCCTCCAGTCCCCTAATCATCTTTGTTGCTCTTCTCTGCACTCTTTCTAGAGTCTCCACATTTTTTTTTATATCATGACAACCAAAACTGGATGCAGTATTCCAATGCGGTCTTACTAAGGCTTTACAAAGCAGTACTAACTTTTCACCTGATCTTGATTTTATCCATTTGTTTGAATGGAATGGAATGGAATTAAATGAATGGAAAGAAGATTTAAGGTAAATTACTGGGGATTGGGTGAAATCCTGGTCTTGGTGATGGCTGAAGTAAATAAGAGACTTCAACTGAAGCTGAGTCAGAACAAGACACACTGCATATTTCCAGTCACCACTGCTACTAAGCAGTGAGAATCTCTTGGGTTCAGGACCATGGAGAGCAATAAAACAGACAGGTTGCTCTCTTGCTCAGGCCCATCAACTGGATTTGATAGCTAAAATAATCTTGCTAGGAAATGCATCCCACTTCTAGTTCTTATAGCTGGCACCTTCTACAAAAGAGAGGTTAGAAATGTGATTGGCAGATTGGTAGATTTTCATCACTGAACTCCACTTTTCCAAATAAAAAAATCAGCATCACATCTTGGGGGGTGACACAATCCAGAAAGGACCTCAACCTCAACCTCCAAAGACCACAGATCTCTTCTAATCCCTCAACAGAGTCATGATCACAGCTGGCCTCCACAGCTGCGACCTAGTCACTTGACACAGGGAACTCTCAATCCTGGTCTGTTAATGGATCTTCTCACCATCTCCCTCCTTATCAGTTGTTGTTGTTGTTAATTGCGAAGTCATGTCCTACCCATCGTGACCCCATGCACAATGTTCCTCCTGAAACCTTGTTGTTGTTAGTTGCGAAGTTGTGTCTGACCCATCACAACCCCATGGACAACGTTCCTCCAGGCCTTCCTGTCCTCTACCATCCCCTGGAGTCCATTTAAGCTCACGCCGACTGCTTCAGTGACTCCATCCAGCCACCTCGTTCTCTGTTGTCCCCTTCTTCTTTTGCCCTCCATCGTTCCCAGCATTAGGCTCTTCTCCAGGGAGTCTTTCCTTCTCATTTGAGTTTCCAAAGTATTTGAGTTTCATCTTCAGGATCTGGCCTTCTAAAGAGCCGTCAGGGTTGATCTCCTCTAGGAACGACCGGTTATCAGAGTACCATAGAATCCCTGCCTGATCTCCAACTAGATCCTCATTTGCTCCAGAGACACTTTAGATCCAACTATTTTTTTCCCTTTGAATCCTCTCTTGTGCTTCTGATCTCACAGGACCATACTTCAAAACCATCATAGATATGTGCAGGTCTCCAAGAGGAATTTTTTTTAAAAAATAAATCATCAGTCCAAGTTCAAGTCCAGATCATAAAAAACATCCAAAGTTTTGTACGCCGGAGTAGACCAAGCAGGTCCTTTGCTTGTGGCAGCTTCCCTTCCAAACTACCTATCACTCCACCAAACCAAATCCACCCTAAACTTCATCGTTGTATTCAGAAACAAAGCCAACCCCCATCCCCAGGTCCATTTCTCCCTTTTTCTCTGAATCTGAGTTTCACTGAGTCTCTTGATGCTTCCCCCTGTAGGATGCATAGGGGGAAAAAAAACCTGCGTGGGATAAAAGGGCATCACGCAAGATGGAGAGAAGGAATTGCCGGATTCCCAAACCCTCAGATCTTTCTGCGGGTTGCCCTTGAAATATATTTGCTCCGTTCTGCTGCCGATGCTTTGAAAAATATTGGCTAAACATCAAGGACCAGGCGAGTTCTGACCTGTCTTGTGGTTGCATTTAGCACTGGGCATTTGCTGGGTTTTTTGGAGTTTTTTTTTCCCAACGTCAAGGCTGCACTTGCTATATCGTACAGAAAACACTGGAGGGAGGTGTAGCTTTTTGCTTGCAAAGAAAGCCTTCGAGGCTAGCTCCGGTTCACAGAAGTTCCTCCTGCCAAACTTGAAGTAAGCCAACTGGGAAGGAGAGAATTCACAAAGCACCTGACTGCTTAGCAAGACGGATCCCTAATTTTTGATTTCTCCTGCAAAGCCATTTGGAATTTCATAATAGCAAAAAAAAAAAAAAAAAAATGCAGATTCAATAATAAGGCAAATCCCATGGTAAATTTCCATTTCCTGAAGGCCAAGAAACTGCTTTCTACATGCCAGCTTTTCTGCTTACTTGGGTTTAGAAAAACGAGTGCAAAAACCTCCCTTATAAGATTCTGATTCACAAACTGACAATAAAATACGCCACGTTTTAATGTGGCAGGCAAGCAAAATCCGTCTTTGCTGGTGAAAACCTAGCAAAAACGATGACCTCGTGATCCTAGCAAAGTCATTTGGGGTCTGGCAGATTTTGGGGTCTGGCTAGTCTAAAGAAAAGAAGGACTAGGGGAGACATGATAGCAGTATTCCAGTCAGGCCGGATTTAGATGAAAAGAGGCCCTAGGCTATTCCACTTATGAGGCCCTTTCACCTATAGTGAAAGTGTAATTTTAATTTTGCTAACAATTTGAATGTAGGGAATGTAGGCCCCTCTTGATCTTGAGGCCCTAGGCTGAAGCCTAGTTAGCCTATATGAAAATCCGGCCCTGATTCCAGTACTTGGGGGGCTGCCACAAAGAAGAGGGGGTCAAATTATTCTCCAAAGCACCAGAAGGCAGGACAAGAAACAATGGATGGAAACTAACCAAGGAGAGAAGCAACCTGGAATTGAGGAGAAACTTCCTAACAGTGAGAAAATTAACCAGTGGAACAGCTTGCCTCCAGAAATCGTGGGTGCTCCATCACTGGAGGATTTTAAGAAGAAACTAGATAGCCACTTATCTGAAATAATATAGGTTCTCCTGTTTGAGCAGGGGGCTGGACTAGAAGACCTCCAAGGTCCCTTCCAGCTCTATTCTGTTCTAACTCTAATTCAGTGGTGAAATTCAAATTTTTTTTACTACCGGTTCTGTGGGCGTGGCTTGGTGGGTGTGGCAGGGGAAGGATACTGCAAAATCCCCATTCCCTCCCCACTCCTGGGGGAAGGATATTGCAAAATCTCCATTCCCACCCCACTCTGGGACCAGCCAGAGGTGGTATTTGCTGGTTCTCCAAACTACTCAAAATTTTCCCTACCGGTTCTCCAGAACCTGTCAGAACCTGCTGGATTTCATCCCTGCTCTAATTCATCAAAGAATTTTCAACACCGAATTCAGAAATGCTGGGTGTTCCATTTTCATTGTAACTATTGAGTCTGTCATCTGCACCTCTATAACTGTCTGGTTTGGTTCTGCAACCCAACAAGACAGACACCGACTTCAGAGGATAATTAGAATTGCAGAAAAAACAATGGCTACCAACCTGCCTTCCATTGAGGACCTGTCTACTGCACGAGTCAAAAAGAGAGCTGGGAAAATATCTACAGACCCCTCGCATCCTGGACATAAAGTGTTTCAACTCCTACCCTCAAAACGACCCTATAGAGCACTGCACACCAGAACAACTAGACACAAGGACAGTTTTTTCCCTAATGCCATCACTCTGCTAAACAAATAATTCCCTCAACACTGTCAAACTATTCACTATTACTGCATTACTATTACTATTAATCTTCTCATCGTTCCTATCACCCATCTCCTCCCACTTATGACTGCATGACTGCAACTTTGCTGCTTGTATCCTTACGATTTGTATTGATTGTTTCCTAGTATGATTTGATTGCTTAATTGTACCCTATGACTATCATTAAGTGTTGTACCTTATGATTCTTGGAGATCGTGTGCGAAGCATGTGCACAAAGAGAACTGGTAGTAATGCCGGTTGGAACCCACCACTGGTGTATGTCAGTGGTGGGTTCTAACCAGCTTTACTACCGGTTCTCTTTGTGCATGCGCTTCGTGTGTGATCGCCGCACGAATGCTTGCTTTGCTCGCCAAACTTGCGCTCCATGCAAGTGCATTATGAATCTGCCCAGCTGAGATGTGGAAATCCACTCTGCCGCACCTATCAGCTGGGCTAAAAAAGAAGAAATAAAAGGTAGGAATAATGCGGGGGCGGGTGGGAGGGCCCAGCTCCCAGACAAAGAGAACCGGTTCGGTGACGTCATATCATCACCGCTACCGGCTTGGCCAAACCGGGCCGAACCGGGAAGAATCCACCACTGGTGTATGTATATAGAAAGATAAATGGGAGATTACTAAAAATGCCGGTATTGGAAAGCTGTAAAAGTGTAACTAAGATTTAAAAGATGTAAACATTGAATAAAAACAATTTTAAAAAAAGAAAGAAAGAAACCCGGCCAAAAAATTGCATGAAAAGAAGCTAAGGATGGGTTGCCCATTCCGTATTTCAGCGCCTCCCTTATTTTTGTTCCTTAACATTTTCTCCCCCCTTCCTCAAAAGCTCAGTTTAGTGCACCAAGTCACGCGCATCTATTAGGCAATTCGTATACCCAACATTGGCATATATTTGCATGTATTTCAATATTAGAACTTTCCGGTTTTTACCAGTGCTGAAAACGCATCTCCCCTCCATCTTTACTAAGCGCTGGACTTTCTCTTGTGGAGTCGTCCCCAAAATTCTGGCTCGATAGATTTGCTATCGGTTGCCAGCATTTCGAATCCTATTGTTTTGCATCCGTACCCCTGAGCTGCAGGTTTGTCAAACCCCCTCCCTCACCAGAATCTAATCACCGAAATCTGTCAACCTTCAGGACAAGTAGCAATGCCCATCTGTCGAACCAGGCTTCTGCCTCAGGTCAACATTGTGGATTATTACGGTTCTGATCAGAGTTTTAACTCCAGGGCTGAATTTACTTGGCTGGATGTTGATCACTAGGATTGTCAGTTTTCGGATACAACCCGGGCATGTGGGCTGAAAGTGGTAAGGATGGATGCATTCCGCTAAATGACGGGTTCATTATGCAAAAATAAATCAAAGAGAAGACAATGGCGGGACCATCATTGTCCAGCTGATACGATTGCAACAGGGAGCATTTAAGCAACGCGTAACTATACTATTAATTGCACTTTTATTATTCTGCCTCTTAATGTTTCTGTTGTTCTGAATTAACTACTCAGCTTCACCCAAACTCAGATTGACATCCCATGACAAGGACTGGAGGACTCTGTGGGGGTCAAGGATAAAGGAATACAAAGAGAAGAAGATGGACAAACTGAGATGCAACTTTAGTTGCGGCCAGGGGTGCTATTCAGCAGGTTCTGACAGGTTCTGAAGAACCGATAGCAGAAATTTTGAGTAGTTCGGAGAACCGGCAAATACCACCTCAGATACTGGCCCCAGAGTGGGGTGGGAATGGAGATTTTGCAATATCCTTCCCCCAAGAGTGGGGAGGGAATGGGGATTTTGCAGTATACTTCCCCTGGAGTGGGGTGGGAATGGAGATTTTGCAGTATCCTTCCCCCAAGAGTGGGGAGGGAATGGAGATTTTGCAGTATCCTTCCCCCAAGAGTGGGGAGGGAATGGGGATTTAGCAGTATACTTCCCCTGGAGTGGGGTGGGAATGGAGATTTTGCAATATCCTTCCCCCAAGAGTGGGGAGGGAATGGGGATTTTGCAGTATACTTCCCCTGGAGTGGGGTGGGAATGGAGATTTTGCAGTATCCTTCCCCTGCCACTCCCACCACACCACGCCCACCAAGCCACGGCCACAGAACCGGTAGTATAAAAATTTGAATTCCACCAGTGGTTGCGGTCCCTTTCACTATCATTCTCCTGACACAAATGTCTTCACAATGGCAGGTTTTTCTACCCGACCTCCCACAGAACTTCAGCCATCAGAGGTGATCAAACCAAAGGGGAAAAGGGGCTACTTGAGAGCCAGGTCTTACTCAAGAACATGGAATCATAGGGTTGGAAGGAGACTTGGAGTCTTCTAGTCCAACCCCCTTATGTCATCCCTGTCAAATGGTTGCCCAATCTATTTTTGGAAACCTCCAGTGATGGAGTACCCCCAACTCTGGGAGGCAAACTACTCCATTGATTGTTCTCACTGTCAGAAAATTTCTCCTTGCTTCTTGGTTGGATCTCTCTTTTACAAGCTTCCACCCGTTGCTTCTTGTCCTGCCTTCAGATGCTTCGGGGAATAGGTTGACCCACCCCCTCTTCTTTGTGGCAACACCTCAAGTATTGGAACACTGCTAACATGTCACCCCTAGTCCTTCCCTCAAATATAAGCAGTGTAGAGATACTAGTAAGAGATAGAGATAGATAGATAGATATAGTAGATAGATAGATAGATAGATAGATAGATAGATAGATAGATAGATAGATAGATAGACAGACAGATAGACAGACAGACAGACAGATGTAGGTAGGTAGGTAGGTAGAGTAAGTAGATAGATAGATATTGATGAAAGATAGATAAACATAGGTAGGTAGGTAGGTAGGTAGGTAGGTAGAGAGAGAGAGAGAGATACTGTAGATAAATAGATAGATATTGATGAAAGATAGATAGATAGATAGATGATAGATATTGATGATAGATAGATATAGTAGATAAATAGATAGATAGATAGATAGATAGATAGATAGATAGATAGATAGATAGATAGATAGATAGATAGATGTAGGTAGGTAGGTAGGTAGGGTATATAGATAGATATTGATGAAAGATAGATAAATATAGGTAGGTAGGTAGGTAGGTAGGTAGGTAGGTAGGTAGGTAGATCGATAGATAGATAGATAGATACTGTAGATAAATAGATAGATATTGATGAAAGATAGATAGATAGATAGATAGATAGATAGATAGATAGATAGATAAGAGAGAGATGGTAGAGATAGATGAGAGAAAGAGAGAGAGAGAAAGAAAGAAAGATAGAGATAGATAGATAGATAGATAGATAGATAGATAGATAGATAGATAGATAGATAGATAAGAGAGAGATGGTAGAGATAGATGAGAGAAAGAGAGAGAGAGAAAGAGAGAAAGAAAGATAGATAGATAGATAGATAGATAGATAGATAGATAGATAGATAGATAGATAGATAGATAGATTGTAGAGATAGATAGATAAATGAGAGAGAGAGAGGGAGGGAGGGAGGGAGGGAGAGGGAGAGAGAGAGGGAGGAAGTTTTTCTGGATTATTTCACTTTTTAATCCTGTTGTGTCCCACTCACAGGCTAAATAGACTTGGGTGGGCTACAAAAACTGCAGATCATTTCATCGATCATTAAATTAAATTAGTGGGGCTCATATCTTGTTCCAAAGAACAAGTCTTGTTTCAGTCTACAAAGCGTAACATCTGGGCTCCCACAACAAATTAAGCTGAAAGCAAGCAGCATACATCATGACTTATTTCTTCGTTAGCTGGACATAACAGCACGCTCAGCAGTTTTGAGTACAATTAAAAAGAAAGGCAGGCAATAAAATCCAAACACATATAGAAAAAAAATAGATAATAATAATAGATAATTCTAGCGCCAACTCCAACTTCATGGCCAGAGCCATTAATCCTCAAAATCCTGTGGGAAAGCTCCGTCTTCACTTCTGTAAAGATTCCTACATATCTACCACACAATGGAGGACATCAAAGAAAAGTAAAGGTAGTCCTTGAGTTACAACAATTCATATAGCGCCCGTTGGAAGTTACAAAGGCGCTGAAAATGTGACTTGCGATCATTTTTCACATTTTTGTTGCAACATCCTCATGATCATGTGAACAAAATTAGGATGCTTGGGAACTGGTTCGTATTTATGACGGTTGCAATGCCCTGAGGTCACGTGATCCCCTCTTGCGACCTTCTGTTCTGCTCCAGCTACAGATCCCAAAGAACGCAGCACAGTCCGTTCAAATCTTAGTTTACTAAATAAACCAGTCTTTTACAACAATGGCTGTTAATTAACTGCATTAACAGCCGCCAAGAATTCAAAGAATAACTGACAGCTTACTATGGATGGCAGAATGCCCAGAAGCAATTTGCAGGAAGCTGATAAGATAAGCAAGACAAGACACCAAGGTATGTGAACGAAGTTGTTCCCTGCAAATTGCTTCAGTCGGCATTCCTCCTTAAATAGGCTAAGGGAGTGGCCAATTAGCCCCAAGCCTTACACTCGAGGAGACCTCCTCCTGAGGAGCCACTCCTGCCTTTTGGCAGCTCTGCGCACCCGTGCATTGAGAAGAGGCTCCTCCTCTTCATCCTCTTCACTTAAGGGAGCTTCTGGAGGTTCTGAAGGCCCTGGCTGAATCCCCGCCTCTGGCACCACATCTTCTCCAGCCTCTTCATTGTCCGACTCGAGCACCAACTGCACAGGCTGCTGGCGCAGCACTACACCAGCCTCCTCACTGTCAGAATCAGCTACTAGCTGCACAGGCTGCTGACGGGCCACAACCCCTTCTGACAAGAAAAATCAATGGGGAAGCCAAATTCACTTAACAACCGTCTTACCAATTTAGCAACTGCAGTGATTCACTTAACAATTTGCGGCAAGAAAGGATGTAAAATGGGACAAAATTAACTCAAGAACCGTCTCAGTAACAGAAATTTGGGGCTCAATTGTGGCCGTAAGTCAAGGACAATCTGTATTTGTGGCCCCCTATCTCATGTGCCACCATCACCACCACCTCAGTGACAATGGCAAGCGTATCTTCCACTTTTCCCAAATCCAAACATTTCAAGTTTTCTTTCCCTTTCCAAATCCTTAAGTCATCCCTCACTGAAACAAGCAACATTGAATGATAACATGAAACACCAGCCATCAAGGAATGAGTCCTCCGATTTATTTATGCATTTAATTTATTTATGTATTTAATTTATTTATATGTATTTAACCAGACTTCCGTGGCTGCATACCTCATACGATGAGGTAGCTCACACACAAAAAAAATCCATAAAAATGTGGTGAGAAAAGAGCCAGTTTGGTCCCTCAGTTTGGGCACTGAGGTAAAAACCATTGCTGTTGTGGGGAAAATAGGAGGAGGAAGGAATATTAGATATGTTTATTTTATTTATTTATTTATTTTTAAATTTGTATACCGCCCTTCTCCCTGAGGACTCAGGGCGGTGAACAGCCAAGTAAAAACATAAACTACAAACATTAAAATACAATTTAAAAGATATATATAAATTTGGCCCCATGATTAAAAACAATAACAGACAATTAAAAACATTTTAAAAAGTGTTAGGCCAGCCCGGCTTGCTGGAAAAAGAAGGTTTTAAGGGCACGGTGGAAGGCACCGAAGTCTTGGATTCTCCTTATCTCTGGGGGCAGCTGATTCCAGAGGGTAGGTGCCCCCACAGAGAAGGCCCTCCCCCTGGGGGTCACCAGCCTACATTGTTTGGCTGATGGCACCCCGAGGAGGCCCTCTTTGTGGGAACGCACAGGTCCCACAGGCAGCGCACATGTTCACTGTCTTGAACATATTTATTTATTTACTGAACTTCTTTGGCTGCCTACCTCATATGACTGTAGAATAGATTAGATTAGATTAGATTAGAATAGAATAGAATAGAATAGAATAGAATAGAATAGAATAGAATAGAATAGAATAGAATAGAATAGAATAGAATAGAATAGAATAGAATAGAATAGAATAGAATAGAATAGAATAGAATAACAGAGTTGGAAGGGACCTTGGAGGTCTTTTAGAACCCCCTGCTTCGGGGGGTACACTAGTACACCACTAGTACATCACTTCAGACAAATGGTTATCCAACATCTTCTTAAAAACCTCCAGTGTTGGAGCATTCACAACTTCTGGAGGCAAACTGTTCCACTGATTCATTGTTCCAACTGTCAGGAAATTTCTCCTTAGTTCTAAGTTGCTTCTCCCCTTGATTAGTTTTCACCCGTTCCTTCTTGTCCTCCCCTCAGGTGCTTTGGAGAATAGCTTGACTCCCTCTTCTTTGGGGCAGCCCCTGAGATATTGGAAGACTGCTATCATGTCTCCCCTAGTCCGTCTTTTCATTAAACTAGACATACCCAATTCAAGCAACCGTTCCTTATATGTTTTAGCCTCCAGTCCCCTAATCCTCTTTGTTGCTCTTCTCTGCACTCTTTCTAGAGTCTCCACATCCTTTTTACTTCGTGGCGACCAAAACTGAATGCAGGATTCCAAGTGTGGCCTTACCAAGCCTTATAAAGTGGTATTAATACTTCACATGAACTTCTATGGCTGCCTACCTCATAAAATCTGTAAGTAGCTCTCACACACACAAAAATAAATCATAAAAACGTGGTGACAAGAGAGCCAGTTTGGTCTCTAAGGATGAAGGCACCGAGGTAGAAACTATTGTTGTTGTGGGGGAAATAGGAGGAGGAAGGAATATTAGATACGTTCATTGCCTTGAGCCGTTTATAAAATAATAGTGAGATCTTTTTAAAAAAAAAAAACTAAACATGAAGTAACATAATAATAATAAACAGCTTTCTAGCTCACCCTCATGGTCATCTGGAAGACTAAAGGGGTAGAGAGCCCTCAGATCTCAGGTAAGGGTGTGTTCCAATGGGCTGAGGTGGCCTCAGGAATGGGGCATCTCCAAGATCTCATCAGGTGGCCCCATTTAAGGAAGGTAAGAAAAGAGCAACAAAGATGATTAGGGGACTGGAGGCTAAAACATATGAAGAACGGTTGCAGGAATTGAGTTTGTCTAATCTAGAGAAAAGAAGGACCAGGAGGTGACATGATAACAGTCTTCCAGTATTTGAGGAGCTGCCACAGAGAAGAGGGGTTCAAATGATTCTCCAAACCACCTGAAGGCAGGACAAGAAGCAATGGATGGAAACTAATTAAGGAGAGAAGCAGCCTAGAATTAAGGAGAAATTTCCTGATCAATTAAGCAACTTGCCTTCAGAAGTTGTGGGTGCTCCATCCCTGAAGGTTTTAAAGAAGAAATTGGACAGCCATTTATCCAGAAGGGTAAAAGGTCTCCTGTGTTGTGACCCAGGCCCAAGTAAGTAGTAGGAAAATCAGTCAGTGAAAAAACAAACTTTATTCGAACAGCTGAGAATTACTTCATTCCCAGCGTCGTTCAACTAAATTAAAGCAAATTCCTCCCAACACAAATTCCTCAGTCCTATCGCAAACCTTGGTCCAATTAGGCAAACTGCCAAAGGCCTTTCTTGGCAAATGCTCAGAAATCACAGATACAAAAATAAACACAAGACATAGACTAAGAAGAAGACAAAGCTGCCAACATTGTTTTCTGGCAAAGCCCAAACGCCGTTGCTGGTCTGTTTTAAGCCTTATGGGAGGGGCCAATCATCTCTTGGCTCTACTCCCGAGTTGTCCTCTTTGCTTGCACTGCTCTTGCCTTCTGGCAGCTCTTCTCATGCGTGCATTAGGAACAGGCTCCTCCTGTTCCTCTGCCTCACTCCTATCAGCCTCTGGAGGCTCTGGAGTCCGCACCTCACTCCCCGATGGCCCCATCTCTGCCTCTGATGCAGAGCCCTCATCTGGGCCTTCCCCAGCCTCCAGGACTGGCCCATGTTCTTCCTCAGCCTCATCGCTGTCCGACTCCGCTGCCAGCTCCGTAGGCTGCTGGCGGACCACAACATCCTGCTTGAGCAGTGGGGTTGGATTAGAAGACCTCCAAGGCCCCTCCCAACTCTGTTATTGTGCCAACCCTATCTAACCTAGTAGGATGGGAGAGCAGTCCCACAAGTACACTGCCCTGATCAATTTTGGATGCCATCTTTGTCCCTATTCTTTTCCCACTTTTTTTCCCCCCAAGCTCTAGATACCCAATTTTAGGACCCTTGCAAACACCAGACAGAGCCCCTTCCCCACCAAAAAAAGATGCTCCAGGAAACACCAAGGCAAAGCGGCAAGGACCTTATCCATCCCAACCCCGTGACTTCTTCAGGTCCGTCTGCCTCCACAAGCTTCTTTTCGCTTCGCAAATCCACGCGCGACAAAACCAGAGTTTAGAGGCTGACAGAGTGTGTGTGTGTATGGGGAGGGAATTGTCGCATGCGGCCTCCCCTCCCTCTCTCTCTTCCCTCCCCCCCCCACATTTGAGGGAGGGCTAATTGTGAGACGAGGCCAGTGGGGAGGGGAAGGGGGAGAGACTAGCAATTATTTCTCCTCCCGAAGCCCCGAAACCCATTTGAAACGGTTAAGCAGAAGTCGGGCGGTATGGATGCCACACAGTTTCTTGAGGCGCATTCGCTGTTTTTTCACTTGTGAAATATTTCTGTCAGAACCAGTTAATGTACAAATTAGCAGCAGTGGTCTCTCTCTTACGTCTTCTGACTCACTAATTTGACGGAGGAGAGCGGGGGATGGAAAGCTTGGCCTGTCCGGGGAGAAAATCTCTCTCTCACACAAGGGGGCAAAAGGCCGGTCAGGCACGACCGCGGGTGAAGGGGAGGGGCACACAGGGTGGAGGGTGGAGGAAGGGCTGGGAGGCATTTGTCACAGCTGCGGCAATTAGAAAGCCCACTGCAAGGTGTGCTTCAAAAGTGGAGTGGGGGGGGTGTGCCCCTTTCCATAGATGCCATTACAAGAGAACCAGGTCAAACCATCGCTGGGATGATGCCTTGATTCAGGCGCAGCTCAAGACACCTGTCAAAGCTTACGTGTGATTCGGAGGTGGCATCTTCCCAATCCTAGGAGATTTTGAAAAACTAAGCAAGGTCAGAGCTCCATAGGAAGGGATGGGAGACCACCAGAAAAATTGCCAGGGCTGTGGAATAGATTGGGAAGTCAAACTACACTCCCTTCAAGGTTAGCGTCGGCCAGTTATTCTAAGTCAAGTTGTCCAGAAAACAAGGTCTCCATCCATGGAAGGACTTGCATTCAAGGTCAACGTGAGGGAGATGTGACATTGGCTTGATGGTTCGTCAAGCAGGTAATAGAGATAAGATTTTGACTTACAACCGCAATTGAACCCCAAATCTGTGTTGCTGGGCAAGACTGAGCTTTGCCCCACGTTTTACAATCTCATTTTATCTTGAGATCAAAACCCGGCTCTTTTAAATACATCAAAAATATGTTTTTAATGGCATGACTGAGGCTCATCATCTTCCCCCTTTGCATGTTTTCCTTTAAAAAAACAACAACTTAATGTCAACTTTGAAATGGATCAGGCCTGCCGCGGCCATCTTTCCGTTTCTCAGATTGCCACACAATATGGAAAAGGGGAAAAGGTTTGGAATGTCAGACCAGACAAATAACAACCGACTATCCCGTGGGAATCATCCCACCCAACAGGTGCTGGCCAGAGATTAAGAGGAGTTGCCAAGGAGACGCCAGAACACCTAATGGGACAATGTGACCTGTGACAATGTGAGGAGGGGGTTGTCTATTCTTTAATTATACCGAAAACACGGGGAAATAGTTAGAGTTGGTTTCGCTTTCATGGGTGCCGAAATGACGGGCTCAATAAAACAGATTTTTTTTAAATTTGATTTATATGCTGCCCTTCTCCGGAGACTCATGGCGGCTTACAATGCGCTAAGCAATAGCCTTCATACTTTTGTATATTTATACAAAGTCAGCTTATTGCCCCCACAATCTGGGTCCTCAGTTTACCTACCTTAGAAAGGATGGAAGGCTGAGTCAACCTTGAGCCTTGGCGAGATTCGAACTTAAAGTAATTGCAGACAGCTGGTGTTAATCACAATGCTATCAGTCTGCTGAGCCACCAGGCCTTTCTTTGAGAAAGCTGTCCGTCTCGGAGTGCTGAATTGGTTGGGTTCATCAGTTGGAACCTTGAGAGTGGTGTGCGGTGGCCTAGAGGTGGAGCTCTCGCCTCACAATCAGGAGTCTGTGAGTTCGATCCTAGGTAGAGGCAGATATTCTATTTCTCTCTTCTGGGCACATTGAGAATATATCTGCTGAATATAACTCCACATTGGCGACAGGAAAAGCATCCGGCCAGTAAACACTCAGCTCCATTCAGTTGCTCAGACTCCACCCTACAAGGGATTATGGGGTCATTCAAAGACGATGATGATCAGTCGGAACCTTGACATACACTTCACAGGTATTTCTCCACATACAACTGTAATCGAGCATGCCCGTTACAGTCGTATGTTGTAACGGTCATAAAGCAGGTCAGTCAGGTGACCGACCTGATTTTATAACTTCTTTACAGTGGTCATTATGCGAACGTGATAGTCATTGAATGAACCGATGGTTCACTATGGGTGCGGTTTTGATGAAAAGTAGAAGTGCCGAGTTTTGGCATAATTGTCATAAAATGTGGTCACATGATCTGCAAATGACCATAAATAGTCAAATTCCCGAAGTTTTATCATGTGACTGCAGAGGGTCCCCAATTGTCAAAACTTCAAATCCAGTCCCCTTGTTCTATTCCAGTGTTGGCGAACCTTTTCAGCACAGAGTACTAAAAGGGGAGTGCGCAGGGGAGCGCCAGAAACCGGAAGAGCAGATGAGCTTCTGGTTTCCGGCATGCGCTAGTCACCTCCCGGATCGACTACTGCAATGCTCTCTACCTGGGGCTGCCCATTAAGACCACCCGGAGGCTTCAGCTGATGCAGAATGCGGCCGCGAGGATTGTTGTGCGAGGGACCCGATACTCCCATATTACACCACTCCTGCGTGGCTTGCATTGGTTGCCGGTTGCCCTCCGGGTGAGATTAAAGGTGCTGGTGTTAACCTATAAAGCCCTTCATGGCTTAGGCTATTTGTCGGACCACCTGCAACCAGCGTCAACTTTCCATCGCCCGGTATGTTCTCAAGAGAGGGCCTACTCAAGGTGTCGTCGGCTAGACAATGTCGGCTGGTGACACCCAGGGGCAGAGCCTTCTCTGTGAGCGCTCCCACCCTTTGAAATCAACTTCCCTTGGAGCTCCGGTTGGCCCCTGACCTTCGTACCTTCCGCTGTGAATTAAAAACCTGGCTATTTATGTCCCCCAGCTTGGACTGATGGGGTAGTATTTTTTAATTTTTTAAAATACTTTTTTGATTTTTTTATGTATATTTGTTGGTTTTAACAGTCGCTTGGTCGATTGTCGTTGTGAACCGCCCTGAGTCCTCGGAGATAGGGCGGCATACAAATTTTATTAAAAAAAAAATAAATACAAAAAATAATAATGCGCATGTGCGCCAGTCACCTGATCTTCCAGTTTCCGGCACTCCTGCATGCGCGGACCAGCTGGCCGGTGTGCAGAACCCGGAAGAGCAACGGACGAGGGCCGGAGTACGCAGACACATGGCTCTGCAACAGTGATGGGTTTCAAATTTTTTAACTACCGGTTCTGTGGGTGTGGCTTGGGTGTGGCATCACTTGGTGGGCGTCGCTTGGTAAGCGTGGCAGGGGAAGGATACTGTAAAATCTCCATTCCCTCCCCACTCCAGGGGAAGGATACTGCAAAATCCCCATTTCCTCCCAATCAGTTGGGACTCGGGAGGCAGAGAATAGATGGGGGTGGGGCCAGTCAGAATTTTTACTACCGGTTCTCTGAACTACTCAACATTTCCGCTTACCGGTTCTCCAGAACTGGTCAGAACCTGCTGAAACCCACCTCTGCTCTGCGGGCCACTTCCAGCACATGTGCCATAGGTTCGCCATCCCTGTTCTAGTCGTTCACAACTTCCAATGTTCGCTCAGCGACCGGTCGTAAGACGAGGACAATCTGAATTTCAACAAATCTGGATTTCCAAGGCTTTTAAAAGCAGGGGCTTTTTAGTCTGGTCCGCCTCGGTGGGGATTGGACACTTAGAAGGTGTTGCTTAAATGACGTTTAGCACCTTTCTGTGATGAGGGGCTGCTCAAGTACAAGATGCTTTGCTTGTTCAAAAAGCGTTGCGGGAATCGGCCGCGAAGCTTAAGCGTAGCAAGGGATTTTTTTAAAAAAATGTGGCACGGGGTGGGGTGGTTCTTTGGCGGTTCTTTTTTTCAAGGGATGAACCGAAAGCACCTTCGGTGAGCTAAAGTTCCTTCTTTCCAGCAAGATGGCCTGACAGCCTGCTCCCCACCTCCCCTTCAATTAGCGCACACATCTCTATTTTTAAAAAGTACATGGAGCATAATAAATCTCCAGCACTTTCCCTTCACTCGAAAAACCTGACCAGGTGAAAGACGCCTGGGGGTGGGTGAGTGGGTGGGGGCTTCTGCGCTAATTCTCTAGCTTTGGGCTTTGAGGACTAAGCCGCCTTAATACCGGGACAAATTGATGACAAATTGGTTTAGGAATTACGGGCAAATAGCCCCATGGGGAGGCTGGGTCACTGCCCCAGCTCGGCTTTGGAAGTGGGGGGGGGCTGGATCCCAGAAGGTGGGGTCAGCTGACATGTTTCCCCCCTCCCTTGGCCCCCCCCCCCCCGCCCTGAGTGCCTGGTCCTCCTTCTTCTCTGGCTGGAGAAGATTATCCTGACAGATCGTTTGGGTCTGACAAACCATTCTGCTTATCCACCAGCCAAGAGGGGCTGCTTGGCGAGGTGGGGTACCCCTGGCAGGCAGGTGGGGAGGCAGGAAGCTGCCTGAGGGTCCCGGGGACAGCATCCACTGGTATGTGATGTGTTGTGGCAGTTTCCCTGCAGCCTGAAGCCAGCCTGGAGCAAACCCCGCTGATGTCTTTAATTGCTTTCCGATTTGATAGCCCACTTTCTGACAGCCTCGGCTGCGCAGCTGCCACGCTCGCCACTGTCCCCCCACTTAGTTGGGGGGACAGCCAGGCCCCAGTTTCATCTCCTTCTCCCCCACGGCCTTTGAAAAAGAAGGGAACCAACAAGACAAGAGTGTCGTCCCCCACCCCGTCTCACTGGGCGGACGGAGATCGGACCTCTGCTTGAGATGATCCAGGCTTTCGGTCATCAAAGAATTTCTCCCTCGGTGCGAATCAGAATGGAAGAAGAAGATGCAAAGTTGTTGGGTTGCCCCAGTGACTGACTGGGAGCGGAAATGATTACCAAGGGACCAAAGGCAAAAGAGAAGTGGGTTGAAGACAGGGAGCCCTTTGGGATCTTTTTTCACAGAGACCTTCTAGGAAGATCTAGGAGTTTGGATCAGCTTTTTCTGGGGTCACATCTGGAGATTTTTTTTTTTTATTGTATTGTCTGTCTCTACTTTTTCTTCTCTTGGTGGGCTACGGGTGTTTCCCAACTTTGGAAATTTAAGAAGAACGGTTGCAGGAACTGGGCATGTCTAGTCTACTGAAGAGAAGGACCAGGGGAGACATGATAGAAGTCTTCTGATATCTCAGGGGTTGCCACAAAGAAGAGGGAGTCAAGCTATTCTCCAAAACACTTGAGGGCAGGACAAGAAGCAATGGGTGGAAACTAATCAAGGAGAGGAGCAACTTATAACTAAGGAGAAATTTCCTGACAGTGAGAACAATTAATCAGTGGATTAATTGCCTCCAGAAGTTGTGAATGCTCCAACACTGGAAGTTTTTAAGATGATGTTGGATAACCATTTGTCTGAAGTAGTGTAGGGTTTCCTGCCTAAGCAGGGGGTTGGACTAGAAGACCTCCAAGGTCCCTTCCAACTAGAATAACATTCTAGATACTTCTAGGAGATGTGTGGATTTCAGAATAACAGAGTTGGAAGGGACCTTGGAGATCTTCTAATCCAACTGCCTGCTGAAGCAGTTGACTCGGTACCATTTCAGACAAATGGTTGTCCAATCTTTTCTTAAAAACATCCAGTGTTGGAGCATTCACAACCTCTGGAGGCAAGCTGTTCCACTGATTAATTGTTCTGTCAGGAAATTCCTCCATAGTTCTAGGTTGCTTCTCTCCTTGATTAGTTTCCATCCTTTGCTTCTTGTCTTGTCTTCTGGTGCTTTGGAGAATAGAATAGAATAGAATAGAATAATAGAATAGAATAGAATAGAATAGAATAGAATAGAATAGAATAGAATAGAATAGAATAGAATAGAATAGAATAGAATAGAATAACAGTTATTCTACTGGTACGGTGGCCTAGAGGCGGAGCTCTTGCCTGACAATCAGGAGGTTGTGAGTTCGATTCTAGGTAGAGGCAGATATTTCTCTCTCTGGGCACAATGAGAATATATCTGCTGGACAAAACTCCACATTGGTGACAGGAAGGGCATCCGGCCAGTAAACATTCAGCTCCATTTAGTTGCCCAGACTCCACCCAGCAAGGGATTTATGTGGTCTTTAAAAGAAGAAGATGATGCTGCGGGTTTTTTATCTTGTAAGCTGCCCAGAGTCACTTGTGTGTGAGTTGGGTGGTCATATAAATTTGTTTAACAAACAAAAAGTAAATAAATTGGAGGAAGGGGAGAAATGAAATAGAAATGTCACTTCTATGGAAATTTTAAGAGAAGTTTTGGCTAGACTAAAATAGAAAAACCAAAGCAAGAGGCTCCTCCAGCCATTGGGTAGAAAAAGAAGATTGAACAATGAACTTTGGAGAGAACTGAGCAAGGAAAAGGTCAGACTCCATCTTCCGCAAGTGAGGGATGCTCAAATTTTGTAGCAAAGTTTGGGCCGGTCCAGCCCTTTTCATTGCGCAATGTCTAAAGAACGACAGTAGATTTGTTCCCTACTGGGGGCGAGTCCAATTTCCAGCCAAGGAGAGATTGTCCCTCAAGCATATCTGAGCATTCGAGCAGGAGGGATCCATTAGACATGCTGCCTACAGCATCCTTGAAGGATAGGAACTCTACTCCTGAGCTGAGGGTACCAAGTGGATTTCTGGGGGAAGTCAGTGAGTGCGCCTTGAGCAAGCTGGGTGAACCTCAGAAGCTGAGGTCGGACTGTCCTTGGTGCTTCTCCAACTTTCTTAAGCCAGGATTTCTTTCCAAGACCAGCAGGTGAAGTCAACAAACCCTGGTTATAAACCCAGTGGCTTGGGATGTAATGTTGGGCACTGTCTATCAGCTTCATCAAGTAAATCAGAGCAGGAAATGAACTCTAAGGGAAAAGATAAAGGTTCCCCTTGCACATATATGCTAGTCGTTCCTGGACTCTAGGAGGCGGTGCTCATCTCCGTTTCAAAGCTGAAGAGCCAGCTCTGTCCGAAGATGTCTCCGTGGTCATGTGGCCGGCATGACTCAATGCCCAAGGCGCACGGAACGCTGTTCCCTTCCCACCAAAGGTGGTCCCTATTTTTCTACTTGCATTTTTTACCTGCTTTCGAACTGCTAGGTTGGCAGAAGCTGGGACAAGAAATGGGACTCACTCCGTTACGCGGTACTAGGGATTCGAACTGCTGAACATCCAACCTTTCTGATCGACAAGCTCAGCGTCTTAGCCACTGAGCCACCACGTCCCTAATGGACTCTACAGGAAAGCAAAAACTACTTTCATTGAGATGGGCTACACCGAGATAATTTGCCGGTGCCCCCCACCTCCATTTCCTCTGGTTAGGGTTAGGGAGACAGAGCTGGAAATCAGATAAGACGACAAGAGGCAATGTCTTGCTCCACATGTCCCAAAATAATAAGACCTCCCCGAAAATAAGGCCAAGCGCTTATTTCGGGGTTCAAAAAAATATAAGACAGGGTCTTATTTTCGGGAAAACACGTTAAGAGGAAGACGGACCGTTTCGTAACATTTAAGAGAACACAGAGAAAGAAAAAGAAAACTTCAGCCGCTTCCCTAGAGATCCTGTGAGAAGCACCACATCTAAAGTTCTGGGAAAGCAGAAAAGAGTGGAGAACTTCGCCAGGCGCTCACAAAGTGCTTACCCCGAAGGGCCATTAGCAAGCAGCCTGCATTATTGAGGAAGGCCTGATGGAGCAACCGCCGACACCGGCTGGCCCTGGGGGCAAACCACTCGGCGTGCTTTGCAAAGCCGCAAGGCCCCAACCGCCTTGCAAAAGGAGACTGTCAGGGCTGGGAAACGTAGGTGGGTTCAGCATCTCTCGTATTTCTGTGCTTCTTCCTGCACTGGCTGTTTTTGAGTCCTTCCTGGGAAGAATGGCTAACGCAGGGGTCTGCAACCTTAAACACTCAAAGAGCCACTCGGACCCATTTCGCACAGAAAAGAAAACACCAGGAGTCACAAAAACCCTTCTTGTGCCTGACTATTTCTTGAGTAGCCACAAAACTAGCATATGTAGTTGTTGTTGTTGTTGTTGTTGTTGTTGTTGTTGTTGTTGTTGTTGTTGTTATTATTATTATTATTATTATTATTATTATTATTATTATTATTATTATTATTATTATTTATTAGATTTGTACACTGCCCTACTCCCGAAGGACTCAGGGCGGTGAACAGGCACAAATTAAAACACATACATACAAAAGTTAAAAAACATAATTAAAACCAAATTGAATAATTTCGCCCGAGATTCCCAATAATTTAAATTCCCAATAATTTAAAAACAAATTAAAATTTCAGTTTAAAAGATTTACAAGAAAGGGGAGAAAATTAGGCCAGGCCGGCCTGCTGGAATAGGAGGGTCTTAAGAGCACGGTGGAAAGTGCGCAGATCCGGGATCCTCCGTATCTCCGGGGGGAGCTTGTTCCAGATAGTAGGTGCCCCCACAGAGAAGGTCCTCCCCCTGGGGGCCGCCAGTCGACATTGTTTGGCTGACGGCACCTGGAGGAGCCCCTCTCTATGAGAGCGTACCGGCCGGTGGGAGGCTGTTTGTGGTAGTAGGCGGTCCCGTAAATAACCAGGTAGTTGAATTAAACGTTCTGTTTTCTTCTGAAACTTTTCTTTTCTTGGATTTATCCATGGTTGTCCTACCGGGGGTTGAAAAGCTCAATAAATGACATGCCGGGGGGTGTTGCACATTGGTGGTTGTGACGCATATTTTGAGTGACAGGGAGCCGCAGCAGAGGGGTGAAAGAGCCACATGCGGCTCCAGAGCCACAGGTTGCTGACCCTTTGGGCTAATGGATATGTTTAGGTGCGGAATAACTTCGTGTTTAAAAAATAAATAAATAAAAGAGGCGATGTAGAATTTCCTTTTAACCGGGTAAAACCGTTCTTGGGCTCTTTTTAAAGAGAGAGTATGGATTTGGGCTGCCCCTGGAGAAGGCTTTCTTGGCATTTGAGAGTTTGCATTCCGGCTTGAAAAGAAGTTTAAGAGTTTTATTGTGAATCTGATTCGTTACAGTTTAGTGGTCTAAGTTAATAATTTATACCACGTTAACCAGGAATGCTTAGTCCGAAGCGTAAGGTTTTTCCTTTAAAAAGTGGTAGAATGTATTTCATAACTCTAGAAATAAGGTTCTGTTCAAAAACTTGATCTATGATGGATGAGTGGGTGGATGGATAGATTAATGGATGGAAGGAAAGAAGGGAGGGAGGGAGGGAGGAAAGAAGGAATTAACCACATGTATTCAAAGAATCTATGGAAAGGAGAGGAAAGGAGGGGAGAGGAGAGGAAGAAAGGAAAGGAAAGGAAAGGAAAGGAAAGGAAGGAAGGAAGGAAGGAAGGAAGAAAGAAAAAAAGGAAGGAAGGAAGGAAGGAAGGAAGGAAGGAAGGAAGGAAGGAAGGAAGGAAGGAAGGAAGGAAGGAAGGAAGGAAGGAAGGAAAGGAACTTTAGCTATGAAAGCCAGCTGGGTGACTTTGGGCCAATCACCAGGAGACTGGGAGTTCTAGTCCCGCCATAGCTGTGAAAGCCAGCTGTGTGATGTTGGGCCAATCACCAGGAGACTGGGAGTTCTAGTCCCACCATAGCTGTGAAAGCCAGCTGGGTGACGTTGGGCCAATCACCAGGAGACTGGGAGTTCTAGTCCCGCCGTAGCTATGAAAGCTGGCTGGATGACTTTGGACCAATCACCAGGAGACGGTGAGTTCTAGTCCCGCCATAGCTGTGAAAGCCAGCTGGGTGACTTTCTCTCGCAGCCCAACCTACCTCATAGAGTTGTTGTTGTGGGGGAAATAGAGGAAAGAAGGAGGATTAGCTCTATCCGCCATCGTGCGTGGGATTTATAGGATAACCCATAAACAAATGCACATAACTAAGATCCAGTCCCTTTTCCAAGCCATCCTAGGCGTCCTGCCATCCGGCTGTCAGTTACTCCAGCGAGTTAAGCACTCACCTGTTGAGCATGGAATAAAGGCGGCATTTATTTGGTTTCCATCAGCCGGGGGATGATTTATCTTCCCTCCCAACCCAGCCTCTCTGCCTTCTTCCCCGGGATAAAAAGCTGCTCGGTTCTTTGGCAACTGTTGTTGTCTTTAGGCGGAGATTTGTGCTGTAAAATGCACAATATGTTCTATCTGCCCTTTGGGAGACATCAAATATTCACCAGGCTGAAAAAGGAAAAAACTCGGCTGGTGCTTCTCGCTGCTCCCTCCCAACCTTCCCTCCCTCCCAATTCAGGAAGGGGTCAAAATGGGCCAGATCTCCAGCTGCGATGCTGTGTGGGATTGGCAGCAAAGTGAGAGGAGGCTGAAGGACACAAGGGGACGAGGCGTGTGACGTGTGAGAGAACACAACAGGGACACAAACACACCAATAGCTGATCTAAGTCTTCCCCTGTACGCACGCATGCACGCACGCACAATCCAAACACACAATAGATTTGGGTCGAAACCCGAGAGAGAAGAATTGGCTGGTGAATCACAGACCACAAAGTTTGAATCACAAGGTCTGTAAAGACGGAGGAGCTGTGAATAACGCTGGAGAACCAGTTTGGCCTTAGTGGTTAAGGCACCACCCTCGAAAACAAGAGACTGGGAGTTCTAGTTCCCTCTTAGCCAGGAAAGCAAAAGGGTGACTTTGGACCAATCATAAGGAGAGGGGGAGTTCTAGTTCCGCCTTAGCTATGAAAACCAGCTGGGTGGCTTTCAGACAATCACTAGGAGATGGTGAGTTCTAGTTCCCCCTTAGCCAGGAAAGCAAAAGGGTGACTATTATTAAAAGAAAAAAACCAATAACAGTGGAATTTAAAAACATTTAAAAAAAAAAATCCCAGGAAAACTTTTCACACATACATGCAATACACGTTAAGGTCCTGCATGCATGAGACGGTAACAGAGTTGGAAGGGACCTTGGAGGACATCTAGTCCAACCCCCTGCTCATGCAGGAGACCTATACTAGGGATTTGAACTGCCAATCCAGTGGTGAAATCCAATTTTTTTTAACTACCAGTAAAAAATGTGGGCGTGGCTTGGTGGGCGTGGCAGGGGAAGGATACTGCAAAATCTCCATTCCCTCCCCACTCCAGGGGAAGGATACTGCAAAATCTCCATTCCCTCCCCACTCTGGGGCCAGCCAGAGGTGGTATTTGCCGGTTCTCTGAACTACTCAAAATTTCCGCTACCGGTTCTCCAGAACCTGTCAGAACCTGCTGGATTTCACCCCTGGGCTGACCTTTCTGATCGACAAGCTCAGTGTCTTAGCCACTGAGCCACCTAGTCAGGTTGAGTGATACGGCGTGGGGGACGGGGGGACGGGCTGAAATCAGTTCACTGAGGACTGGTGTTGCAGCACAGGACGCCTTTAAGAGAAGGGCATTGCATTGCACGGAGCTTCTTTCCCTTTTTCCGCAGACGACAAAATTCCTCGACGGGAAGAGAGGCCGAACTCAGGCGTGGGGTGGGAGGGGGCAGGGGCCCTTGAAACAATGCAGCTTCTGCAGAGCCATTCTCCAAGTCTTCTCGCAGCCCCCACCCCCTTCCCAATCCTTTCCATCTGTTCCTCCGCAGCTGATGCTGATGGCTTTTGACAAGGCCCTCCTGCACACAAGACTGTTTTGCCCAGAAAATCTATTACAAGTTGCTCTGAGACAGACAGAAATCTTTCTCCTTCTGCCACACCGAGCTGGTCTTGCTCAGTTGTCCCACCCCGGGCAGGAAAGGAGGCTTGGGGTGGGCAAGAGAGGCTGCGGTCTCTGATCAGCTAGGAGGATGGGAAGGGGTGGGGGGGGACGCACCAGACAACTCGGAAGCAATCTGGCCAGCTCTTTCCCCATCTTGGGACGATCGGAAATAATTGGGGGTACAGGATCCCTCTCTGGTATTTCTTCCCCCCCCCTCTGCTCTCCTCGGGGGAACCTCAGGGTGGTTGCCTCCATCTGCCGCAAACTAACTAACTTTAACAAAACCGCATCCTGATGGACTGCGGCGGGCAGGGGGGACAAGGCGAGAATGCCTCTGGGGAATGAATCAGAATTTTAGAGCCCAAGCTGGCTGGCAAAATTTTAAAAAAATAAAATAAAAATGGAAGCAGAAAATAAACTGAGTTTTCCCATTGAAAAGGACAGCCAAAAAAAGGGCACATTTTTTTGGGGGGAGGAGCCGAAACACCGCAATGCCCCAGCCGCGCACACAAACAGGGACAGAGAGACTTAATTGAAATGTTTTGAAGGAGGAAAAGGAATCAATCGATCAAAATATAGAACTGGAAGGGACCTTGGAGGTCTTCTAGTCCAGCCTCCTCCTGCACAAGAAGGACAACTTATACCTGTGATAGTGAACCTATGACAGGTGGCACGCGGAGCCATCTCTGCCGGCACGCGAGCGGTCGCCCTAGGTCACCTCCACCACGCATGCGTGCATGCCTCCCGTCGACCAGCTGACTGGTCTGCGGAAATGCGCGCACAAGTGCAGGGGAGACTGGGCGGGGTGTGTGTCGTGCACACATGTGCAGGGGGCCAGAAAGGTCATGCGCGCATGCACGGGGAGACCAGGGGGGATGCGGCGTGCCCTGCACCCCATTTTGGGCCTAGCAGGCCTCCGTGAAGCCTCCTGGGACCAAAAACGGGCCGGGGGGCCATGCACCTGTGTGGAGAGAGTGGGGAAAGCGTGGGCAGTGGGGGAGTGGGGGGTCATGCGTGAATGCGCAGGGGTGCGGGCAAACACGGGGGGTGCACATGCATTTGCAGGGGGTGGGGCACATGGGAGGCATTGCATTATGGGTGGGGGCATGTGTGCACACACTATCGCACATACATGCGCACTGTCAGTGAGGTATGCGCACTGTGCACCTGAGGAAAAAATGGTTAGCCATCACGGACCTATACCATCTCAGACAAGTGACTGTCCAGTCTCTTCTTAAAAACCTCCAGTGATGGAGCACCCATGTTCCACACAGAAGGGGGAGGGTTTCACATAATTTTACCACCGGTTCGGCATGCACCGAAAATGTGAATGTTGCCCTTCCACGCATGCACCTGGCCTACCATGCATGTACTTTGCTCGTGCGCGCAGCTTGCACGCATATACGTGGCTTAGAAAACGTTGGCTAAATAGGACAACATAATGCCAGGGGGGCTGGGCGGCTCACCCGCAGGTCGCCACTACCGGTTTGCCCGAACCAGCTGAATACCACCTCTGGTTCCAGCAGTTAATTGTCCTCAATGTTAGGAAGTTTGTTTGTTTGTTTGTTTGTTTGTTTTTCGTATTTCTATGTCGCCCACTCTCCGAGGACTCTGGGCGGCTTACACCAAAGACAGCATACTAAATAGCATATTGCCCCCAACAATCTGGGAATTCATTTTACACACCTCGGAAGGATGGAAGGCTGAGTCAGCCTTGAGCCGGTGAGATTTGATCCGCTGATCTGCTGAACTAGCAGTCAGCTGAAGTAGCTGCAGTACTGCACTCTAACCACTGTGCCACCTCGGCTCTCCTTAAGTTTCTCCTTAATTCCAGGTTACTTCTCTCCTTGATTAGTTTCCATCCATTGCTTCTTGCCTTGCCTTCTGGTGCTATTGTCTGCCAGCAGCCCGTGGAGATGACAGCGGAGTCAGACAGTGAGGAGGATGGGGAGGACCATGGGCCAGTCCTGGAGTCAGGGGAAGGCCCGGATGAGGGCTCCGCGTTGGAGGCAGAGATGAGGCCAGAGCCATCTGGGAGCGATGCGTGGCCTCGGAGCCTCCAGAGTCGGACAGCAGAGAGGCAGAGGAACAGGAGGAGCCTGTTCCTAGTGCACGCATGAGAAGAGCTGCCAGAAGGCAAGAGCAGCTAAAGCAAAAAGGACAACTTGAGAGTAAGGCCAGGAGATGATTGGCTCCTTCCATAAGGCTTAAAAGAACAGCAAAGGCTCTTTGGGTCTTTGTAGGAAAGCAACGTTGCTACATTTGTTTCTAGTCGGCATCTCTGAACTTCAGTGGGCTTTGCCAAGAAAAGCCTTTGCCAGGGTGCCAAAGAAGACAAAGATTTGTGATAAGGCCGAAGGACTTTTTCCAAAGGACTTGTTTTGGAATTAATTTGGACTAAGATGGGAATGAAGTAATTCCCAGCTGTTATAATAAATTAGGTTTGTTTAAGACTAAGTGTATCTTTTATGCCTAAGTGAGCCTAGGTTACAACAGGTGCTCTGGAAAATAAGTTTCCCTCCTCCTCTTTCTTTCTTCCTTTCCTTGGGATGGATGGAAGTATGGAGGCCAAAGAGGCTGCATATGGAAGAGAGAAGTTTGAGAAAGTTGAGTGTTTCACACTTAAGAAGATGTTGGATAATCATTTGTCTGAAGTGGTGTAGGGTTTCCTGCCTAAGCAGGGGGTTGAACTAGAAGACCTCCAAGGTCTCTTCCAACTCTGTCATTCTATTCTATTCTATTCTATTCTATTCTATTCTATTCTATTCTACTCTACTCTACTCTACTCTACTCTACTCTACTCTACTCTACTCTACTCTACTCTACTCTACTCTACTCTCTCCTCTCCTCTCCTCTCCTCTCCTCTCCTCTCCTCTCCTCTCCTCTCCTCTCCTATTCACTTCCTGGGCAATTCATCCCTAAAGAAGGGCAAGGACATCATCCTTCATTCAGGATAAATTCTCCCAGATTCTCTTCCCCTTTGGAAGGAAATCTAGGGTAATAATTTCTCTTTATCGAATGAGATAACAATCAGGAAGGGGGGGGGAGTCAAAGAAATGCCTTTTCCTGCCACTAATTTTAATTCCCACCCCTACCCCCTCATCCTGTGCAGGGGACGAAATGCAATGTTGAAAGTGCCAGTGCTAATTCTGAACTGAATTTTTCCACAACGGTGATATGTATTTTAGATGCAGGAAATTCAAAACATTTTCATTCAGGGGAATCTTTGATTGCCAAGCTGGTGCATTAAGACTTACCGATACATGTACTTATAATGATAAATCGCATGAATGGAAGAGTCAATGGTTTATCTACCTGGAATGATGTGCCTTGCTATTCATTATTGTTGTAATTATTGATGTTGGGACTTAACGTTGCATGGATATTTATTTTTTGCTGGTACCGTTGTCTATATAGCTTTTGGACTGTATCAGCATTAAACTTTCACAATTAAGGAAGAGTGTTGATGCTTTTGAACTCTGATGTTGGTGAAGACTCCTGAGAGCACCCTGGATGTCCAAGAAGACAAATTAGAATAGAATAACAGAGTTGGAAGGGACCTTGGAGGTCTTCTAGTCCAACTCCCTGCTCAGGCAGGAAACCCTACAACAGAGATGGCTAACCTTTTTGCCGTCGCGTGCCAAAAGCGGGGGGAGAGCGTGCGTGGGCCCACACCCATAACTCAATGTGCCACGCCCCTGCACATGCATGTGTGACCCCTTCGCACTCCCCCCCGCTTTTGGCATGCGATGGGACTGTGGGCCCGGTAGGCCTGTTTTTCACCCTCCCCAGGCTCCAGAGGCTTTCTAAGAGCCTGGGGAGGGTGAAAACAGCCTTCCCACCTCCCCCGGAGGCCCTCTGGAGGCCAGAAACAGCCCATTTCCCGACTTCCTGTGGGCCCGGAAGGCCTGAAAATTAGATGGCGCTGGAGTTGAGCTAGGGCACTGTTCACGTGCCCACAGATATGGCTCCGTGCCATAGGTTCGCCATCATGGCCCTACACAGTTTCAGACAAATGGTTGTCCAATTTCTTCTTAAAAACTTCCAGTGTTGGAGCATTCACAACTTCTGGAGGCAAGTTGTTCCACTGATTAATTGTTCTCACTGCCAGGAAATTTCTCCTTAGTTCTAGGTTGCTTCTCTCCTGGATTAGTTTCCACCCATTGCTTCTTGTCCTGCCTTCAGGTGCTTTGGAGAATAGCTTGACTCCCTCTTCTTTGGGGCAGCCCCTGAGATATTGGAAGACTGCTATCATGTCTCCCCATGTCCTTCTTTTCATTAAACTAGACACACCCAGTTCCTGCAACCGTTCTTCATATGTTTTAGCCTCCAGTCCCCTAATCCTCTTTGTGGCTCTTCTCTTCTCTTTCTAGAGTGACTGATCACTGAACAAAGCAATCCAGAATTCTCACTCAAGACACAAATGACCAGGCTCAAATTATCGGAATCGGTTTCAGTAGCAATGTGTGTAATGTTGAAAGACCTGGTTAAGGTCTCCATCGGCATGGAGAAAATCTATTTATCCAACTGCTAAGAACCAACACTCACCAATTACGGGTAGTTCTTGACTTACGACCACAGCTGAGATCAACATTTCCATGGCTAAACATTGCTCAGTTGTTATGTGAGTTTTGCCCCATGTTATGACCTTTTCTTGCCACAGTTGTTAAGTGAATCTCTGCCTTTTGGCAGCTCTGCGTGCCCGTGCATCAAGAAGAGCCTCCTCCTCTTCTTCCTCTTCACTTAAGGGAGCTTCTGGAGGTTCTGAAGGCCCTGGCTGAATCCCCACTTCTGGCACCACATCTTCTCCAGCCTCCTCACTGTCCAACTCGCGCGCCAGCTGTACAGGCTGCTGGAGCAGCACACCAGCCTCCTCGCTGTCGGAATCAGCTACTAGCTGCACAGGCTGCTGACGGGCCACAACACCCAGCAGGCAAGGGCCAGTCTTCATTTGCCCTCTGATCTAACAGCAGCAGCTGCAAGTGTCTCCATCCCAGATAGCTTCATGCATGGTGAAGAAGTTTCCATTTTAAATGAGCCAACATTTTTTCACATGGACCTTTGAGTGTGCAATCCGGGGAGATGGGTGAAGTCCAAGAGATCTGAAGAAAGTAAGACACTAGGTGGAGGAAGGTTGGTGTGCAGGTAACTACGAACCAGAGCAGCAATTAATGGTGTTGGACCTCTGATGCAGGGGTGAAATTCAGCAGGTTCTGGAGAGCCGGTAGTGGACATTTTGAGTAGTTCGGAGAACTGGCAAATACCACCTCTGGCTGGCCACAGAGTGGGGAGAGAATGGGGATTTTGCAGTATCCTTTCCCCAGGAGTGTGGAGGGAATGGGGATTTTGCAGTATCCTTCCCCTGGAGTATGGAGGGAATGGGGATTTTGCAGTATCCTTCCCCCAGGAGTGGGGAGGGAATGGGGATTTTGCAGTATCCTTCCCCCAGGAGTGGGGAGGGAATGGGGATTTTTCAGTATCCTTCCCCTGGAGTGGGAATGGAGATTTTGCAGTATCCTTCCCCTGCCACACCCACCAAGCCAAACCACACCCACCAAGCCACGCCCACAGAACCGGTAGTAAAAAAAATTGAATTCCACCACTGCTCTGAGGGTATCTACAGGGTGTTTCATGGGTTTGCAGAGAACAACTATGAGATGTGACTTGATAAACTCCATTGATTGAAATTAAGTGTATCAAACGGGAGTCACTCTAAGCGTTGACAGTTCCCCCCCCCCATGGCTTCTCCTGCTTGAGCAAGGGGTTGGGCTAGAAGACCTCCAAGGTCCCTTCTAACTCTTTGTTATTCTACCTTCCAACCATGTGTCATCTTCTGATCTTATTGGGATGCGGGAGGAACAGCTAATGCTGATCTTTGGACTTTGCTGCCCTCTGCTGTTGACGCGTGTTCAGTTCAACCTACTTGTGGCTTGGCAGCTCAACTTGAGTTAAGTCTCGTTTACAAAATGTATATTGTACCTAAAGACTGTACATGTTTTATGTCAGGGTCGTGTTTCAAAACCCATCGCTACCGGTTCGCTCGTGGGTGCGCGTGCTTTCGTGCGCACGCGTGCGACACTTCTGCACATGCGCAGAAGCATCCGGGTGGGTGGGCGGAGCCTCCCGCCGCCGCTACAGATTCGCCCGAACTGGGGCGAACTGGCAGCAACCCACCGTTTTATGTGTCTAATGTATCAGATTCCACCACTACCCCACATACACACACACTTGTCTCTCATTTTTATGTTTTTGCTGTAGAAGAGCATGGATGTAGCCAACTCAAGTATTACAGCCCCTGAATAGTGAAATGCTTCTTGATGATGTTAAAACTCTTAATATGTGGTGTTTTAAAGTCTCCTTTTCCCACTTCCATTTACTCTGGAGTAGAGCAGGCAATACATACAGTTGAGAAGTCTGGAGAACTGAAGGGATTATCTCCACTTTTGAACATCCCGCAAAATATTGATGGGAGAACGGAAAATACCGACTTGACTTAATCCAACTTGCTAAGGCTAGAAGGACCGCTGGACGCATTTCGTGTTCAAATGAGGGACATCAGTTTCACATAAAACAACAGAACCAGCTGAGTTCTTAAATATACCTAACCACAAACTTCCCATGTTTTAGCCAAGTTTACTATGCTGAGCAAATTCAGCTCGGTAGCCTTCCAGATGTGTTGGTTGAAACCAACGTTTTCTAATCTTGGCAACTTTCAAGATGGGGGGGGGACTTCGACTCCCAGAATTCTGACTGGCTGGGTGTTCTGCCCCACCTACAGACCCCAAAGAACTTTTGGCCGCTCTGCGCACCCGTGCATCGAGAAGAGGCTCCTCCTCTTCTTCCTCTTCACTGATGGAAGCTTCTGGAGGTTCTGAAAGCCCTGGCTGAATCCCCTCCTCTGGCACCACATCTTCTCCAGCCTCCTCATTGTCCGACTTGAGTGTCAGCTGCACAGGCTGCTGGCGCAGCACCACACCAGCCTCCTCACTGTCGGAATCAGTTACTAGCTGCACAGGCCGCTGACGGGCCACAACACTGGGGAATTCTGGGAGTTGAAGTCCACATAGTGTAAAGTCAGCAAGGTTGAGCAATGCTCTTGGCTGTGAGGATTAAAGGCAATGGAAATTGTAATTGCGCATCTCCCATACACCCCGGTGGAGAAAAATTATGTAAACGTAACAGGGGTGAAATGCTACCGGTTCGCTCCGGTTCAGGCGAATCAGTAGTTTAAAAAAGCTACTGGTTCGTCTGAACTGGTATTTCCGACGGATCAGCTGTGCTGCAGTTTATATTCGCTAGAAAGCAGGAAATCCTGTTTTCTAGCGAAGCTAAATTGCGTGGCACAGCTGTTCCCGCCCCTCGCTGTTCTACTTAGCTAGTCAAGTCTTGTTTTTCCACGCAAAGTGCACATTTGGTGTACACTGTGCATGCATGCGCAGCGTGCTTTTGGTGTGTGCTGTGCATGTGCACATGTGTGCTTTTGGCGTGCACTGTGGGCAGTGAACTGGTGGCGATCCGCGGAGGATTTCCCCACTGAGACGTTCCCTTTTCCCTCTTTCAACATCTGCATCCCCCACAAATGTGTCGAGCAAGGCAAGCCATTTTTTTAAAAAAAACCCAACTTTTTAATTCTTATTTGGTCCTTTGGAACCTGAGCTTGAAAACCACTCATGGGGATAATTCATATTATACAGGGAACTGATTACAGATTTGATTTACAATTGATAAAATATCCTATGCTTTTTTTTTCTTTTAAGAGGTGCACAATTATTTACACGATTAAAAATTATTCACAGCTCAGTTGAGAGTGAACCGAAAGACACACACGCACATACATTAGACACGGAAAGAAAGGAAAAAAAAGGAAAAAAAAAAGATTCCAGAAAGCAGAAATGGCTGACGTAATTTTCGGACGGAATCCCAAACAAATCAACGAGGAAAAACTGTTGGCCGTTTCTGTTGGCCGCCGGGACAAATGAAAAGCAGGCAGGATGGAAGTTGACTTGGGAGCCAACGTGAAAGAGGGCGAAGGAGCGGAAGAAACAAACAAGCAGGGAAGAGGAAATTAAGCTTCCTTTTCCGCTGCTACCTGAAATATGGGTGAGGAATAAATGTTACAGGTAGGAAGTATGACAAAAGATTGGCAATGCCGTATTAGCCCTCAGTTCAGGCATACCCTGTCCTTCTGGAGGTTTTCCATGCGATGTTGATGCAGCCATGTCCTACACTTCAAAGCCCTTCTCCCTCCCTCCCTCCCTCCCTCCTCCTGAGAGTTTATGGCGTATTTGCAAACAAATCTGTTTTGACATCAGCGTGAATTGCTAAACATTCCTACCCACCACCCCACCCCCTGCTCAAGGTTCTCCGAGAAGAAGAATGGCTATTAAAACACATGGAAGCTGTCTTGAGCTCTCCACGAAGAGAGAGAGAGAGAGAAAGGAGTAATAATCCCCAGGTCAAGTCCTTCCTCATCGTCTTCTTTTAACGACCCCATAATCCCTTGCATCGGAGTGGAGTCTTGGGCAACTGAATGGAGCTGAGTGTTTTTACTGGCCGGATGCCCTTCCTGTTGCCAATGCGGAGTTCTATTCAGCAGAATATATTCTCAGTGTGCCCAGAGAGAGAAATAAATATCTGCCTCTACCTTGGATCGAACTCCCAGCCTCCCGATTGTGAGGCGAGAGCTCCACCTCTAGGCCATTGCACCACTCAGGTCAAGTCCTTCCTGCAGCCAGGAATTGTCAGTTCAACCAAACTCTCGACGTCAAAACTTTGGAAGGATCGGGTTGCTGGCCGTGACCCTTTGGATGGACAGGTGAGCAAAACCAGCTGGTCAAGATTTCCTAGAAAGGTGTTTCATCACCTTGCCCTACTCCACCTGTTCCCAATGCACCTCCCCAGCCCGTGGCCACCTGCCACTAAAGGCCACTAAACTACATTTTCCCCAAAGCAAATGCTGGCTTTTTTTCTGAACAGAGCTGTCACTTTTGCTCTAGAAGGATGTCCACATCTTTTGTCATCTCTGTGGCCAAAAAGTTTCCATCCCCACCCATTTTCTTTGAGGGTGGGGGAAGGACCAGAGAATCGCTCCAATTCTACCGAATGCAGGATTCTCTGATCGACTGGGGATCTATCCCACTCGACACCGGAGGATGACACTGAATGGTGCAGGAGAACATCTCCAGTTCCTAATTTCCAGCTGCTGTGTTTACACAGGAGCAGGTTGCACCACTTTCTTTAAGGATACCTAGATCCTTTCACCCTTTTTTTTCCTTCTCTGATTGGCCTGAGTTAACGCTCTCTCTCTCTCTCTATGGCTCTGTCCCATTTGTGGTCAGCCCACAGAGCTTAAAAAGTTGGCATGGTCTGGTGGCTTCCTCGGCAGGAGATTCCAACGGTCAAGGATGAACCCTGATTGTTGTCGTTCCCACTATGTGGTAGACCAAAGTCCCTGGAGAAGATTCAGTTGCCGCATGCATCTCCAGATGACTTGTTAAGCCAACGATGGCCAAGTGTTGATTTCACTTCCCTTTTGGTCTTGCTAAACACCAACTAATCTCTGGAGAAAAATGCCAAGCAAACTGGCCAAATCCTCCCCTGCTCCCAGTCCACCCCCTCTCAAATTTCAAGCGAAGGGCACAAGTCCACCCCTTCTCCCAGCCCCACCCTTGCTATCCTCCTGCATCTTCTGCCTAGACAAGAGGCTGAGGAAGAGGAAAGGGGCTTATCTCCTATCTGTAGCAGATTTGAGATAAACCTTCTCTAGATGCCTTCATCAGCAGCACAGGGGCAGAAATCGGTGAGCTTAGACAGGAGACCACGAAGTCCAGGTTCCCTAAACCTTTAGAGAACCGAAAGAGGAACATCTGCTACTGCTGACTCCTCAACATTCTTGAGTCCTCCAATCCTCTCTTTAAGATCAAGAAGGTTGGGCAAGACGAACGCTATCCCTGCTTCCCTGGGGTTTGAACCCATCCCGTTTCACTCGAAACCCTGCCCCGGATTACCCTGTTCCCGAGTCTAAAACTCCACAGATCTTGATGAGGCTCAGCGACTCCCCTTCGACCTCCTCCTGACCATCTCCCAACTATTCTGACTGATCCATTGGAAGCCCAGCATCTCCCTGCAGGATTCAGTTCACCTTCATGGGAAAAATGGAAGAATCTCTCTACTGGGGGCTCTGTGGGAGGCTGAGCGTCCAACTGCAGAATGTAAAAGTGCTAAGCTCACTCCACGTCTTCAGGTATATGCCCACCTGTCAAAACCTTCCAGGTAGAGCTAAACCTGGAGCACGGAAGGCAGAGGGACAAACAATCCCTAACCTGTTTTTCCACTCCTTCCCATGGCTGATTTCTGGTTCATCTTTCTTGGGGGGGAAGGGGAAGGGGCCAAAAGCAGACATTGGAGGGGAGTGCTCCCCTCCCTCTTTTAACAGCTAGAGAGCTCGCACAAGGAAATGGACTCCCAACTCTTTCTAAGGGGCCAGGGGTGTCCTGTGCGCTCACTTCCTTTTTTTCGGCCTCCAGCTGCAACGGAAGGACATTGCAACCCAACAAACGCACACTTTGCTTCGCCTCCTTGGAGGACACCGACAAGGACACAACAACACAAAGACAAATCAAGACCTTCTGCTCTTCCCAGGCGGATAAAGCATTAGCTGGCCGGCCACCAAAATATGGAAGGGTGGGCTTTGGTTCCTCACCCAGCCTCGGATGGGAGTGGGAACCAGGGGAAGGTGCCAAAGCAAAAAGACCCCCCCCCAAGCTCAATATGTCTTCAGTATGGCTCTGTTGTGTTGCAGCAACAGGTCCCTCCAGGAAAAGTGCACCCCTGGTCCACCACCAGTCTTCCACAGCTGCTTCTTAATGTGTTGCATGGTGAGGTGGCTGGTGGCATCATATGCAACCTGCTTTGGCGCCTAGTGTGAAACGCCAACTCACCTTTGGCGACTGCAGGCCAGGTCTACCCAGGTGGATTTGGCAGGCTCCATCTCTCTGGAAATCAAGGGTCTCCAACCTTGGTTACTTTAAGACCTGCGGACTTCAACTCCCAGAATTCCCCAGCCAGCATAGCTTGCTTGAATCGAGCTGAAGTCCACAGGTCTTAAATTTTGGCTGGGGAATTCTGGGAGTCGAAGTCCACAGGACTTAAAAGTTGCCAGGGTTGGGCAACCCCTGCTGGGAATCTCCTGGGCCCGGACAACTAGAAGGGAGATGAAAACCCACCTCCTTCACCCTCAATGGAGCGAAGGAACCCACTCTAACGCCCCTCAGCTGCTGACGCCATGAACCGCGAGGGAAGGCAGGCAGACAGACAGACAGACAGATTCGCCAGAGGTATATTGTTGCAGCCGTAGGATATCTGGGTGGCTGAGGGGAAGGACGACCACGCCCCCGCGCCAAGCAGCTGGCAGCGCTCAGGCCGTTCGGTATGCTGGAACCTGCGAGGGGGGCATCCTTCCCCCCCAGCTCTAAAATCTTTTTTCCTTGCTCTCCTATCCTGACCGCAGCTTTGGATAAAGTGCATCTTCTGTGGGAAAAGGGGGGAGGAGGGGGGAAGGGGAGATGGGTTTTTCAAGAGAGGGAGGAGGGAAGGGAACCTGAGCAGCTCCCGGCCTAACCCCAGAGAACAGGAGACGAGGCGCTTAGTTTGAAACCCGCGATTCGTCGGTCCTCCTTAATCCTGACGGGCTCTGCACGGACGGCTGGGGCAATGCGCGAGACAGGCGGGGCTAGAAAAAGGCAGAAGCAGAAGAGGGGGGCTGGGGGGGCCCTTTGTCATAGCGGCCGGGGTCCGTGAAGTCCCGCCACCTCGGGGGTGAGCAGGGGGTTGTGCGTCCCCTTTGTTGACATCCAGTCGTTCAGGAACGCCTGGGTGGCCTTGCGGTGAGCCAGGCGGTGCGTGATGGAGAATCCGGCGTTTCCTTCCAGTTGGGATAAAATCACCAGGACCTGCCTGAAGGAGGAGAACCAAAATAGAGAAGAGGGGAAGGGGGGGGGGGGGAAAGGACGGGAGAGGGAGGTGAGAGAGTTTCTTGAGTCTGAAGAAGTAGTTAGTAATAGCAATAGTAATTGCACTTAGACTTCTATACCACTTCACAATGCTTCACAGCCCTCTCTGAGCAGTTTACAGAGTCAGCCTATGGCCCCCAACAATCTGGGTCCTCATTTTAATGACCCTGGAAGGATGGAGGTCAACCTTGAGCCCCGTCAGGATCAAACTCCTGACGGTGGGCAGAGTTTGCCTGCAATACTGCACTCTAACCACTGCACCGTCAGAATTTTCTAGCAAGCTGGGTGACTTAGGGCCAGTCACTTCCCTCTCGGTCTTAGGATGCAGGCAATGGCAAACCACTTCTGAAAACACCTTGCCAGGAAAACTGCCAGGTATAATAATAATAATATATAATAAATGAAAGGTCAGCTGGACTAGTGGATAAGACACCAGGCTAAAAACTGGGAGATGGTGAGTTCTAGTCCTGCCTTAAGCACCAAAGCCAGCTGGCTGATTTTGGGCCGGTCGTTCTCTCTCAACCCTAGGAAATAGGCAATGGCAGAACATTTCTGAAAAACCTTGCCACAGGGACTAGGTCCAGTCACTGAAATCTGATTTGCAGACTTACACACATACACAAGGGCCCAAATTAAAATAAAATAAAATAAAATAAAATAAAATAATAAAATAAAATAAAATAAAATAAAATAAATAAATAAAATAAAATAAAATAAAATGAAATGAAATAATAAAATAATGAAATAAAATAAAATAAGTAATGAAATAATGAAATAAAATAAAATAAAAAATAAAATAATGAAATAAAATAAAATAAAATAAAAAAATAAAATAATGAAATAAAATAAAATAATAAATAATACTACCAAGGCATTAAGAGCCTTGGTAGTACAGTGGTCTAAGGCACCCTGTTATTAAGCTGGTTATTAAGACCAGCTGCCTGCAATTACTGCAGGTTCGAATCTTGCCAGGCTCAAGGTTGACTCAGCCTTCCATCCTTTCTAAGGTAGGTAAATTGAGGACCCAGTTTGTGGGGGCAATAAGCTGACTTTGTATAAATATACAAAAAAAGAATGAAGGCT
Source organism: Pantherophis guttatus (assembly GCF_059756535.1). Taxonomy (NCBI): domain Eukaryota; kingdom Metazoa; phylum Chordata; class Lepidosauria; order Squamata; family Colubridae; genus Pantherophis; species Pantherophis guttatus. Next base: position 11,283,173 of record NC_142076.1, on the reverse strand, counting down.
ATTGCTGAGCACATTGTAAGCCGCCCTGAGTCTCCGGAGAAGGGCGGCATATAAATCAAATAAAAATAAATAAATAAATAAAATAAAATAAATAATAAAATGAAATAAAAAATAATAAAATAATAAAATAAATAATAACATAATGAAATTAAATAAAATAAAACAAAATTAAATAAAATAATAAATAAATAATAAATAAATAATGAAATAATGAAATAAAATAAAATAAAAGGCTGATTAGGGATCTCATTTCTCCTTAGTTCCATAGCTCCAGTATTGGAATGCACATCAGACCAGCCATACCTCACATGCTATTTTGCATTCCTGGGCTCTCACCTGTGCAAAGGTGGCACACTGTCCTGTGTCTTCAAGCTGCCCCGAGTGGACACAACATTGAAGCTATCTGTGCAATCACACTGGACGTGGAGATAGGACTTGGGGTGCCGATTCTCCACCACGACGATGAGACCGGCCCAGCCGTGGGTCAGGTAATAACAGGTCATCCCTTCACGCCCCTGTTCCAGAAAGGAAAATAATCAGCCTGTTAGTCTGAAGGAGTCGTAGGTCAACAGATTGAAGGTTGGGATAAAGTTTGCATCCCATCACACTTAAGCCAGGAGTGTCCGACCTTTGGTGTCTTTAAGACTTGTGGACTCTAACTCTGTCAGAGAATTCATGACTGGCAGAGACATGGTACCATGGTAACCATGGTAATGAATAGGCATAGCAACTGAGTCAGCCAATGGGGACTGTTTGGAAACTGAAACTAGTCTTGCTGAACTGAAACTGAAACTAGACTCTTCTCTGCTGTACTCTGCCTGTGTTTTGTACTTATTCACAATCTCTACTTGCTACCGTGTTTCCCCAAAAATAAGACCCTGTCTTATATTTTTTTGAACCCTGAAATAAGCGCTTGGCCTTATTGCCATGCGCTCAAAAGCCCGATTGGGTTTATTATCAGGGGATGTCTTATTTTGGGGAAAACAGGGTACCACGTTGGAAGAATCTGCTTTTGGCATTGTATGTGTTATTTTATATATAAAGAGAAGTTAATGAATCCTGCTGAATCAGTTATCTGTGTGTGCTTTCTGGATGTGATTTTTGCAACTAACTCTGACAAGCTCCCAGAATTCCCCAGCCAGCACAGCTTTCTTTCAGCACAGCTGGGGGAATTCTGGGAATTGAAGTCCACAAAAGTTGGCAAGGTTGGCCACTCCTGCTCTAAAAGAAGCTGCCGCTTGTGGAATTGTGGGATTTGAAGTCCGCAGGTCTTAAAGTCACCAAGGTTGGACATCCTTGACCAGGCTATAGTTAAGTGATTGGGTTGGTCAACAGGTTACTCAATGATCCTGAAGAGAACTGAGATCTTTTTTTAAAAAAAATTCTTTTCTAATCGCTTTAATGTCAATAATCAGGACCCCCAAACTCAAATCTAAAACTCTACAGACTCTTCAAGAGGATGATGGCTACCGACACCCACCTCATGCCGCTCGCCCTTGTTCTCCGTGAGGAGAATGATGGCGTCGGCCAAGGTGGTCGATTGGGCCTCAATCTGTTCTACCATCACTAGGCGGGAACCGTAGATGGCTAAGATGTAGCTGGAGACTTCGGTAGGCGGGCATTCACTGCTAGATGTAGGGCTGGAGCCTGAAAGAGATGGAAAGATATGGCAGAGATGTGGGTTCAGTTGTAGGAGACGGCACCTCAAGCTTTACACCATCCTGCCTGGCATCCCTACCGCGAGCTTAAGAGGATCCAAAAGTCATCCTATCTGAAGAATGAAGGCCTCTCTTCAGCACTTAGGAACTTCGGTTAACTTTTCCCAGGAAAACATAAAACACTGAATTATTCAATTGACTATTTGGTGGAAGCTCCTTTTTCACCCAAGGGAGCAAATGTCAAGGGAAAATTAAGAAGGAAATAATTAAGATAGATTTGTCAGATTTTTTTTTTTTTTGTCTTGCTTTGACTCCAGGTGCAAAACTCTTTGTTTACCATGAGAGAAGAACCCCGCTGAGAAAATCTCATTTGCTTAGCTCTGCACTGATGAGGTTACCTAGTTTGCAGTGGTGGGATTCAAACAATTTAATAACTGGTTCTCTGCCCTAATGATGGGCTGGGTGGGCGTGGCCATGGGGGGCGTGGCCAGGGGTGTGTGACAGGCAGCACTTGGCCTGCACCCCCTTGAGAGCAAAAATGGGCTGGGGAGGCGCTCCCCCCACGCCCCATTTTGGGCCTAGGAGGCCTCCCTGAAGCCTCCTGGGAGCGAAAAAGGGCTTAGGAAACCTCCCTGAAGCCTCTTCGGAGCAAAATGGGCCTCCGGGGGTTGCCCCCCTGTGCCCTGTTTTGGGCCTAGGCCTCCCTGCATTTACTTGGGAGCCAAAATAGAGCACATGGGGACTCCTGGAAGGGGCGGGGCCAGTCAGAATTTAACTACCGGTTCGTCCGAATCGGCCCGAACCGGCTGAATCCCACCAATGCTAGCTTAGTAATGAAATGTCTGCAGGAAAACAGCCAAACTGAGAGAGCACCAAGGATGACTCCTCCTTCTCCTCTTCTTTGCCCCCATCCCACTTCCCATCTAGCACTGATGATGTTACCTAGCTTGGTAATGAAACATCTGTAGGAAAACCACCAAGCTCAGAGAGCATTGAGGACCTCACAGCTCAACCCTGAGCTACAAAATATTCTCTTGTATTGAAGATCTCATTAAAGGGAAACCCCGGGAGTGTCTGTGGCTGATTGAATCACTGAGCCTCGGACTCCCCCGCTCCAGTTCAACAACCAACACTTCACACTGGCTTCTGGAGAGAGTCCTTGAAACGATTAATAGCAAGAGCACTTAGACTTATATATGGCTTCACAGTGCTTTTACAGCCCTCTCTAAACTGTTTACAGAGTCAGCACATTGCCCCCAGCAATCTGGGTCCTCATTTTACCCACCTCGGAAGGATGGAAGGCTGAGTCAACCTTGAGCCTGGTGAGATTCAAACTGCCAATTTGCAGGCAGCCGGTAGTCAGCAGAAGTAGCCTGCAGTACTGCACTCTAACCACTGCACCACTGTGACTCTTAAAGAGGGCTTTTCTTCAAACGCTGGCATCTTTCTATTCCGTCTCAGTCCTACCTTCCGAGCAAGTCACCCACTGCTCTCACCTGGGCCTGAGGTTCCTGGCACTGGGGCAGTCCAGTGGTTGAAGGCACAGCACACCACGGCATACTCGCCCGGCTCCAGCATGATGTCACAGTTGACAAATTTCTTGACGGCTCGCTTGCTGTGGGCCATCAGGCGTCCCAGGCTTAGCTTGCTCCCATTGATGAAGGTGGCTCGGAACACCATGATGCAGAGGTCGAGGAGATGGCTGTCCACGGTGTCTGAGCGTCTGAGAAAGGACAAGATGGAGTCACTGAAGCAGTCAGCGTGAGTTTAAATGGACTCCCCTCACCAAACCAAGAGGATTGATACCATAGACCAGTGATAGTTAACCTTTTTGCCGTCGCGTGCCAAAAACGGTGGGAGCGCAGGAGGATCGCACACGTGCGTGCCCACACCCATAACTCAATGTGCCCTGACCACCATGCATGCACGTGCCACACACACACACACACACACACACACATACACACACCGTGTGGCCCCTGTTTTTGGCACATGATGGCATGGTGGGCCAGGTAGGCCCATTTTTCGCCCTCCCCAGGCTCCAGAGGCTTTCTTGGAGCCTGGGGAAGGCGAAAACGGCCTTCCTCACCACCACCCCCGGAGGCCCTCCGGAGGCCGGAAACAGCGTGTTTCCCAACTTCCAGTGGGCCCGGAAGGCCAGAAAATCAGTTGGCCGGCGCGCGCATGCGCACTGGAACTGAGCTAGGGCAATGCTAGCATGCCCACAGATATGGCTCCACGTGCCACAGGTGTCAAGTTTCTGAAAGATGCCCTAATTAATTCATGAGCCATGATCCAAACTTCAAAGGAAATATATTCATTTATTAGGAGCAACATTCCGGCAATACTCGGATGCAGTTAGGACTGATCCTACATAGATTTACCTTCCCCTATGACCCTGTCTCTCCCCTCCTCTCTGGCCATGTCATAAATCACATTCTCCAATTAACCACTTTGGCTGGCTGTGAAGCCTAACACCCTCCTTCTGATTGCAGTCAGGAAGAATGTATGGAATGCACTTCAGTTAGGGAAATCAATCAGCTCTATCAGTTCTCCCTCCCTCCTGCTCATGGCAACTTGAAAGCTTTGCAAGTTGACAACAGGTGGCACCTGTGCCATAGGTTTACCATCACGGCCATAGACCATCTTTCCCCAAGTCGGCTAGACTCCAACTCCCACATTTCTAAGGTGGCTGGGGCTTTGTGGAAACCGCAACACAATAGATCTCCAGCTCTCTAATTTGAGAAGAACTTTTAGATAAGCTACAAGTCAGAAAGGAACCAGCCGTTTACAACCCACTCACTCTACCATGTCTACAGATGCAATCCAGATTCTGCTCCTGATCACAGTACAGGCAGTCCTCGACTTACGGCCACAATTGAGCCCAACGTTTCCATTGCTAAGCAAGATGTTAAGTGAGCTTTGCCCCACTTTACGATCTTCCTTGCTAGAGCCTCGGTTCTTCACCCAATTGGCTTGATCTTCCGCCTCACCTGCTGCCTTCCTGGAAAAGGGCAAACTCCAAAGTTGCTCGCTCCAGCACAGTCAGTGACGTGACCGTGATGGGCCCACTGGCCTTGTTGGGGAAAGCTGCCTGCACACGCACTTCGTGCCAGTCGGAATGAAGCTTGCAGATGTCCACGGAGTCAAAATACCTAGAAAAGAAAGCAACATCTCTTAACCTTGGGCCAGTCGCTCTCTCTCAGTCCAACCCACCTCACCGGATGGTTGTTGTGGGGAAAAATAGGAGGAAGGAGGTGTGCTGGATACGTTCATAGCCTTGAGTTATTTGCAAAAACAATAAAGGCAGAAGATGGTAGGTAGGTAGGTAGGTAGGTAGAAGATAGATAATAGGTGGGTAGGTAGATAGATAGATGACAGACAGACAGACAGACAGACAAAGACAGACTAGATAGATATAAATATTAGAGGGGATGGATGGATGGATGGATGGATGGATGGATGGATAGATAGATAGATAGATAGATAGATAGATAGATAGATAGATAGATAGATAGATAGATGACAGACAAACAAAGACTAGATAGATATAAATATTAGAGGAGAAGAATGGATGGATGGATGGATAGATGGATGGATGGATGGATGGATAGATAGATAGATAGATAGATAGATAGATAGATAGATAGATAGATAGATAGATAGATAGATGACAGACAGACAAAGACAGACTAAATAGATATAAATATTAGAGGAGATGGATGGATGGATGGATGGATGACAGACAGACAGACAAACAAAGACAGACTAGATAGATATAAATATTAGAGGAGATGGATGAATGGATGGATGGATAGATAGATGACAGACAGACAGACCGACAAAGACAGATAAATATAAATATTAGGGGAGATGGATGGATAGATGATAGATAGATAGATATAGATAGATAGATAGATAGATAATAGATAGATGACAGACAAACAAAGACTAGATAGATATAAATATTAGACGAGATGGATGGATGGATGGATGGATAGATGATAGATAGATGATAGATCGATCAATCGATAGATATAGATGAAAGACAGATAAGTAGATCAAGTGTGTGTGTGGGTGGGTGTGGGTTGGTGGGTGGGTGTGTTTATGGTATATGTAGACAGACAGGCAGACCCAGGAAGCATTTCTACCTTGTGATCTTAAAATCCACAACCTGACAATCCCACAGCCGAACTCAAGCAACCCAAGGGCTCTGGGACGCAAGCTGGCTCCCCCTGGGAGATACCTGATGAAGTCGCTGTATTCCATCCAGAAGACCCCGTCGCTGCTCCCATGGGGCATCAGCTCGTGACGCAAATGGGAGGGCCAGTGGGACCATTCGTCGGACCAGCTGCCATTCCAAGAGAAGCGGCCCCAGGGATTACGAAGTCGCAGCAGTCTGAAAGGGATTTAGGGAGGAGAAAAAGAAGAAAAAGATGGGTTACTCAGCTCTTACTCTGAGCTTAAGAATAAGGCATAAACTCTTTACTGTAGGAGAAGAGCAGGCGGACCTGGGAGGGCGGAGTTAAATGTGTCATCAGCCTAGAATTGTTACGTTGCCACAAACGGCCGAAGTCCAATCCTTCTTGAATTCCATTGATCCTTATCTGGCACCAAGGTAGTACTGATCTTCAGTTGACGAGATTAAAATTAGGCGCAGGAACATCCGTTAAGATGCAGCTCAGAAAGATTTATCGCTCAAAAACCTATACACAACAATCCAGTCAACTAAAGTTCAGTACTAAATTGGCGGCAGATAAAGGTCAATGGTATTGAAGGAGTTGGACATTTTTGGCAACGCAACGATTCTAGGCTGATGACGCACTTAATTCCACCCCCACCCCCAACCCCAGCTGTGCCTGCTCTTCTCCTGCATTTACGAAGATACAAAGATTGGCAGATTAAAGAGTTTACAACGGATTGAATGAATGAATAAGCGTCAGCCTTCCGAATATTAGAACCATTTTGTCCGCTGTCTTAGGTTCCATCGAATTGGATGCCGAGTGTGTTCGCTGGGAAAATAATTCCTGCTGTGCTTAAACAGGAAAGCGTGACAAGGGTTACAGCTTATCCCGCTGAAAGCCAGCAAGAATGTAAAGTGGTTGGGGGTTTTTTTGAAAAAAAAATAGGGCTACAACTTGATTTAAGAAACCTTACATGATTACATTGGTTTCACTTGATTATCTGGTGGTTTGAACATATTTGGCAGCTGGCTCAAAACAATATTCTGGAATCAAAGAGATGTTTTTTAAAATTATTATTTTAGATGTTTCCCATTGGCGAATTCTTTCTCAATCTAGACAGTTATTTTACCAGTGTTTGGATTCACACATGATGTTGAGACAACATCCCTTTACCCAGGTTAATGTTAATTAATTGACAAGCAGTTATGGTTTGTTTAATAAGCCATGGCTCAGTTTTAAACTCAAACACAGTCAGCAAATCGAAGATGGAAACTAATCAAGGAGAGGAGCAGCCTGGAATTAAGGAGAAACTTCCTAACAGTGAGAACAATTAACAAGTGGAACAACTTGCCTCTAGAAGTTGTGAATGCTCCAACACTGGAAGTTTTTAAGAAGATGTTGGATAACCATTTGTCTGAAGTGGTGTAGGGTTTCCTGCCTAAGCAGGGGGTTGGACTAGAAGACCTCCAAGGTCCCTTCCAACTTTGTTATTTTATGAGAAATACAGTAAATACACAGAGAAATAAATTAACAATCAGTAAATAATAAACAGTGATTTGCTTCAATCAACCCAATCTTCCAGGATCACGTTACACATGGAACAGTATATCGGGGCCCAGTTGGATTTGTGCTTAATGGAGTTGGCTGATTTGTGGTTTGTTGTGTTGCGAGATGACAGTTTCTGTGTAGTTACACACGGAAGTTATTAGTGCTGCCCGAATCCATTCTCTCTGCAGATTGGCAACTGCAGCTCTGTCATTGTTTCATTGCCTTCTTTTTTTTTTTTTTTTTAAAGATAGTTTATCTAGTCAATGCTTAGGAAAATAAAAAAAAAGTAAAATCAAACAGATGAGATAAAATACTGCATCACAAAAATAAAATAACACATAAAAAAATGTGGCACGCGCTTCTTAACTGGGCAAATCTTAAAATATTGCAGAGTAGGAAGCATAAAGAGGAATCATCTAAAAACAAGATAGCTAGTATGTGGTTAAAATGTACCAACAGAGGAAGAAATAACTAAGAATAACTTAGAAATAACTACAGAGTCAGCCTATTTGCCCCAATAATCTGGGTCCTCGTTTTACCGACCTCGGAAGGATGGAAGGCTGAGTCAACCTTGAGCCTGGTGAGATTCGAACTGCCAAACTTCTAGATTGAAAATGGTTCTATCTATAGACCCCCTAATTTTAAAGCAAGCAAGCTGTCCATGAGCAAAGCGGGCAGGATCATCAGCGCAGCCATGTTTACCTGCGTCCTTGCACGTCTCGTACATCCAATATGGAGTACGCATGTCGTGGGCGAAGACCCATGCTTTCATAGGCCGCATCATCCACCTTCATGTTGCCTCCTCCACACGATGCTCCCATGAGGAAGCTGAAGAGTAACAGAAATGGGAATAAAATGTGGGGAAGGTACAAGAGAAAGAAAAAGGGACAAAGATTTAGGCCAGAGTTTGCCAACCTTGGCAATCTCCACAGATGTGTGGACTTCAAATCCCACAGTTCCACAGCTATCTTGGCCCCTGCTAAGAATTCTGGGAGTAGAAGTCCACCTGGAAGGTGCCAGGACTGGGTGTGGCTTCCAGTCTTATTTAAAGTTTGATGTCCTGAAGATGCTTTCTTAAAAGACAACTGGACTTTTTTTTTTTTTTGGCTTGAAGAGGTTTTGCTTCTCATCCCAGAAGCTTCTTCAGTTTCGCTTCTCATCCACGAAGCTTCTTTAGTCAGAACTGAGGAAGCTCCTGGGATGAGAAGCGAAACTTCTTCAAGGAAAAAAACAAAGGAAGTCCGGTTGCCTCTTGAAAAAGGACCGTTGGCACAACCATGACCTTAGATGACAGAGAGTCTGGGAAGTTAGGTATTCATCCTCTACATTTTCCAGAAATATATTACATTTTTTCCCCAGTTTTTTCATGGTTTACTAGAAAATAAAAGCTGACCAGGATCATGGAGGCATGTCCTGCTTCCCTGGCCATTGAAAGTTACGCAACAAATATTGTGACTTTTTCTTAGGACTAATCCACACATGGGGCAAAAGGTGTTGGTAAAATCTTCCAGTGGTCTGCCCCACTTCCAACTGGGGTAGGGGAAGGGATAATATTTTTGGAGAATATTTTTTCCCGTGGGAGGGATCGTTACAATGCTGACAAAAGGGCCTAGTGGAAATAGGTTTTCCTTTTGAGGGGACACCCCAGGGGAAGAGTCCATCTTGCACTCCCTGATCCGGGTGGTGAACTACAGGTAGTCCTCGACTTACAACAGTTCATTTAGTGACTGTTCGAAGTTAGAATGGCACTGGAAAAAAAAGTGCCTTATTTTTCGAACTATAAGATGCATTTTTTGATCTCCCAAAAGGGGGTGAACATGTCTGTGTTTTATAGACCGAAGATTTGGCCTCCGCACAGCCTGTTTTGGGGTCTTTTTTCGGCCCGTTTTTGACCTGCTTTTTTGGCCTGTTTTTTCCAAAAGAATGAGCTGAAAAAATACCCCAAAAAGGGCCAAAAAGAGCCTAGAAAATGGGCTGAATAAAGCCTCAGAAATGGGCTGAAAAAAGCCTCAAAAATGAGCCCCAAAAAGCCTCAAAAAGAGCCAAAAAAGCCTCAAAAACAGGCTGAAAAAGCCTCGAAAATGGGCCAAAAAAGCCCCCCCAAAAGGGCTGAAAAAAGGCTAGAAAATGGGCTGAAGAAAGCCTCAAAAATGAGCTGAAAAAAGGCTCAAAAACAGGCTGAAAAAAGCCTCAAAACGGGCTGAAAAAGCCTCAAAAACGGGCCCAAAAAAATCCCCCCAAAAAGCCGAAAAGCACCTCAAATAGGGGCCAAAAAGCCTAGATAACGGGTTGAAAAAAAGGCTGGAAAATTGCCAAAAAAGGGCCAAAAATGGGGTGCGCGGAGACAAAAAAACTTTTTTGTTGTTGTTTTCCTCTTCTAAAGTTAGGTGCGTCTTATAGTCAGGTACATTTTTTAGTCCGAAAAATACGGTAACTTATGACAGTTTTCCCACACTTATGACCGTTGTAGCATCCCCACGGTCACCTGATCAAAATTTGGATACTTGGCAACTGGCATGTATTTATTTATTTATTTATTTATTTATTTATTTATTTATTTATTTATTTATTTATTTATTTATTTAAATTTCTATACTGCCCTTCTCCCGAAGGACTCAGGGCGGTGAACAGCCAGAAGATAAAACACAGAGATACAAAAATTTAAAATAGATTAAAAACAAATTAAATAATTTGGCTGAAATTTTAAAATACCCCCTAATTTAAACAGATTAAAATTTGTAGTTAAAATTTATATTTAAAAGGGGAGAAGATTTATGACGGTCGCAGTGTCCTGGGGGGGGAGGGGGGGTCATGTGATCCCCTTTTGGGACCTTCACTTTACAACTGTGTAATTAATTTAACGACGGCAGTGATTCACTTAACGGCGGTGGCAAGAAAGATCGTAAAGCGGGGGCGACATTGACTGAATAGCTGTCTCGCGGTCAGCCAGAGAAATTTCGGGCTCAAAAACTGTGGTCGTAAGTCGAGGACTACCTCTACTTCAATCGGGATGCAAGAGGACTTAGGCCAAAGGGCCGGATTCTCTCGGGCTCCTCGTGATACGAACTTTGTCCTCCTCCAACCTTAAAAGGGAAGCCCCTCCCCTTCTGCCTTGTCTTACCCAGCCTCCTTAGAACTCAGCATTTTGGCCCAGATGAGGTCAGTGTCAATGGCCTCCTCGCGAGGGTTAGTGGAGCTGACCTGCAGCATCAAGCTCTCGCAGGGAGCGCCGGTCAGCGTAGCCAGGCCTTCGATGGCGCGCCCTGCTTGGAGGGCGAAGTATGAGCCGTGGAGTTTGGCCAAGGCCTTCTCAATCAGAGCCACCCATAGCTGTTTCCTCTGAGCCTGGGAAAAGGAAGACATGACACCGAGTTGGATATACAGGTGACAACAGACAGATTTCTCATCCCTTGTCAGGTGCGAGCCACTGAAGCTACTCCTAAATAGCCAAAAGCCATCAACTTTATTGACGTCTGCCTAGGTTACAAGAATCTCATCAACTCTGACTTTGGAAGACAGCAAAAGTCCACATTTTGGACAGAGAAGACGGCTGGTTTGAAAGAGGGGGAGGGATATGACATCCAGGGGTGAAATGCTCCCGGTTCGGACCGGATCGCCTGATTTGGTAGCGATGGCGACGGGTGGTTCGGAGAACTGGTAACAAAAATCCCTGCGCCCTCACCCCCCCATGCTCAGCTGAGTCGCACGATCATCAGAGCCTTTTTTTTTTTTTAACTTTTAAAAGCATTTTTTCTACAACCTCTTCCGACGAAAAAATGCTTTTAAAAGTAAAAAAAAAAAAGCCTCTGATGATCACTCGGCTCAGCTGGGATCCTCACAGGCTTTTCAAAGCATTTTTTTCTGCAACCTCTTGGCCGAAGAGGTGGTTAAAAAAAATGCTTTGAAAAGCCTCTGACGATCCCAGCTGAGTTGCCTGATCGCCAGAGGCTTTTCAAAGCATTAGAAAAAATGCTTTGAAAAGTTAAAAAAAAAAAAAAAGTTGGCCACCCCCACCCAGTCACATTACCCCCACCGCCACCAAGCCATGCCCACAGAACCAGTAGTAACACATTTTACATTTCACCCGATGACCTCCTCTGTCTCCAGTCTTTCAGCAGTTCCAAGAACGGTTCAGCAGAACCGTTCTTTCAGCAGTTCCAAGAAGGCTCCCCACCTATTTGCACCACTCAGGTGACCCTGAGGACACACACTAACCTCCAAGTGGCCTCAATGGCCCTCTAAAAGGAGGCAAATGACCAGCTGTCTGCAAGGAGTATAAACCCTTCCATTCCCCACCATACAGTCAGAGCTGAAGAAGCTTCTTGGATGAGAAGCGAAACGTCTTCAAAGAAAAAAACCAGAAAGTCCAGTTGCCTCCTGAAAAAGCACCTTTGGGACAACCGTGACCTGGATGACGGAGAAACTCCATAAACATTTCTCAGCTCCCATTCCCCATGAGCCACCTCGGTACAGCCCCTTCCCCCAATTCGTGGCACCCACCTGGGAGAAGAGGAGATAGCCACACTCATCGCAGGGCAGCATGTCATCCACCAGCACGGTGGTCCAGGTACCATCTTTGCATAGTCGGACTTGGTAAGCCCCCTCGGGGCACATGGTCCTTGTGATCATCACCCTTTCCACCAATTCGGGCCGCTCTGCCAGCACTGCCAGCGCACTCAGGAACCTGAAAGAGATGGGCATCTGATGAAGACCCCTAATGGTGAGGAATGATGAGTCTGTCACCTGCAGCTCCATAACTGTCTAGTTTGGTTCTGCAACCCGACAAGAGAGACACGGACTTCAGAGGATAATTAGGACTGCAGAAAAAACAATGGCTACCAACCTGCCTTCCATGGAGGACCTGCATACTGCAGGAGTCAAAAAGAGGGCTGTGAAAATATCTACAGACCCCTCACATCCTGGACATAAACTGTTTCAACTCCTACCCTCAAAACGACGCTATTGAGCACTGCACACCAGAACAACTAGACACAAGGACAGGTTTTTCACTCTGCTAAACAACTAATTCCCTCAACACTGTCAAACTGTTCATTAAGTCTGCATTACTATTAATCTTCTCATCGTTCCTATCACCCATCTCCTCCCACTTATGACTGCATGACTGTAACTTTGTTGCTTGTATCCTTATGATTTATATTGATTGTTTCCTAGTATGATTTGATTGCTTATTTGTACCCTATACTATCATTAAGTGCTGTACTTTATGATTCTTGACAAATGTATCTTTTCTTTTATGTACACTGGGAGCATTATGCACCAAAGACAAATTTCTTGTGTGTCCAATCACACTTGGCCAATAAAAAAATTCAATTCTAATTCTAATTCTAATTCTAATTCTAATTCTATTCTATTCCCAATTTGGTTCAATTTGATTCCCTATTCTATTCTATTCTATTCTATTCTATTCTATTCTATTCTATTCTATTCTATTCTATTCTATTCTATTCTATTCTATTCTATTCTATTCTATTCTACTTTTTCTCTTTTCTATTCTCTCCTCTCCTCTCCTCTCCTCTTTCTATTCTATTCTATTCTATTCTATTCTATTCTATTCTATTCTATTCTATTCTATTCTATTCTATTCTATTCTTTCTCTATTCTATTCTATACAAGTCTCATCAGTGATATGAGAGGGCAGCCTCTGTGTATAGCAGGACTGTCAAACTAGTGGCCGGCGGGCTGGATGCGTCACACGCTAGCCACGCCCATCCCCGGTGTAGCAAAGGGGGAAAAAAATTGCAATACATCACGTGACGACGACGTGTCTTTGCGAGTTTGTCACCTCTGGTCTATAGTCTTTTTTTTTTTTTTTTAAAGAGGGCTGTTTCAGCAGGTGGCAGCACCTGACCAACCTTAAGAGGACTGAAAGGGTCAAAAGCAGTTAAGCCCTTCAAAGAGCAGCTTTCCAGGAATATCAAGGTGGTGGGAATTGATGAAACGGTCCTGGAAGGAGGGAAGGGCAAATAACAGTTGTTTTAAAAAAGCTGTAAAAAAAGATGTGGAGACTGTAGAAAGAGTGCAGAGAAGAGCAACAAAGAGGATTAGGAGACTGGAGGCTAAAACATATGAAGAACGGTTGCAGGAACTGGGTGTGTCTAGTTTAATGAAAGGAAGGACTAGGGGAGACATGATAGCAGTGTTCCAATATCTCAGGGGCTGCCCCAAAGAAGAGGGAGTCAAGCTATTCTCGAAAGCACCTGAGGGCAGGACAAGAAGCAACGGGTGGAAACTAATCAAGGAGAGAAGCAACTTAGAACTAAGGAGGAATTTACTGACAGTTAGAACAATTCATCAGTGGAACAACTTGCCTCCAGAAGTTGTGAATGCTCCAACACTGGGAGTTTTTAAGAAGATGTTGGACAACCCTTTGTCTGAAGTGGTGTAGGGTTTCCTGCCTAAGCAGGGGGTTGGACTAGAAGACCTCCAAGGTCCCTCCAAGGTAAATTCAATCCTGACTGGCTAAAGATTGACTCAGCCTTCCATCCTTCCGAGGTGGGTAAAATGAGGACCCAGATTGTTGGGGGCAAGAGGCTGACTCTGTAAACCCCTTAGAGAGGACTGTGAAGCAGTATATAAGTCTAAGGGCTATTGCTATTAGGAGCCCTGGTGGCGCAGTAGTTAGAATGCAGTATTGCAGGCTAATTCTGCCCACTGTCAGCAGTTTGATCCAGATCGACTCAAGGTTGACTCAGCCTTCCATCCTTCCGAGGTCAGTAAAATGAGAACCCAGATTGTTGGGGGCAAGAGGCTGACTCCGTAAACCGCTTAGAGAGGGTTGTAAAGCACTGTGAAGCGGCATATAAGTCTAAGCGCTATTGCTATGTATCCAGAGCCACACTCCACGCTTGGTTCGTGATGGAGGCTAGTGTGCCACGTCGGTGGAAGTAACACAAAAAAGACCCATCTGCTCTTGGTTTCTTACCAACAGTTTCCCAGGAGTCCCTGCAGGATATCTGAAGGTCGGGGTGTCCGGAAAACTGACCACTTGACCGATCGGTCTTTGAAGATGTTGCAGTTGATTTCGTGAGGCCTAAGCCACTGTTTGACTCGCTGCTGGACGCTGTCTCCTTCGGGAAAGCCAACCGACTTGGGACCGGGAGGAAAGCTGTCATCCACAAAGTTGACCTTGTTCTGCAGGTACGAAGTTTAAGAAGTCAAGGCAAGACCTGATGGAGATTGAGTTCTACGCAAATAAGAAGCTGAGATGTAGGCTGACATTTGTGAGATTCAGAAAACAGTTCTTCCCTTTCCCAGCTACATAACCAGGGGTGGAATGCTCCTGGTTCGGACTGGATCGTTTGATCCGCTAGCGATGGAGGCGAGTGGTTCAGAGAACTGGTAGCAAAAATCCCTGCCCCCCCGCCCCCATGCCCAGCTGAGCCACACAATCATCAGAGGCTTTTTTTTTACTTTTAAAAGCATTTTTTCTACAACTTCTTCGGCCAAAAAATGCTTTTAAAAGTAAAAAAAAAAAAAAAAAGCCTCTGATGATCGTGCGGCTCAGCTGGGATCGTCAAAGGCTTTTAAAAGAAAAAAAACCTTTTTTTCTTTTAAATAATAATAATAATAATAATAATAATAATAATAATAATAATAATAATAATAATAATAATAATAATTTTATTTCTATACTGCCCTTCTCCCGAAGGACTCAGGGCTGTGTACAGCCTATTAAAAGCACAAAGACAGACATCAATTTAAAAATAATTAAAATTATTAAATAATTTCGGCTCAGATTTAAAACCCCAAATTTAAAACACCCAATTTAAAATCATTACATTGATAGCCCGGCCTGGCGGAACAGCAGGGTCTTGAGGGCACAGCGGAATACCCGGAGGTCGGAGATCTTACATATTTCCGGGGGCAGTTCGTTCCACAGGGCTGGGGCTCCCACAGAGAAGGCCCTCCCCCTGGGTGTCACCAGCCGACATAACTTGGCCGATGGCACCCTGAGGAGACCCTCTCTGTGGGAGCGGACTGGCCGGTGGGAGGCTATTGGTGGCAGAAGACGGTCTCGAAGGTACCCGGGTCCTATGCCATGGAGCGCTTTAAAGGTGGTAACCAGCACCTTGAATCGCACCCGGAAGACCACTGGGAGCCAGTGCAGCTCGCGCAGGAGGGGTGTCACGTGGGCACAATGAGTTGCGCCCATAACCACCCGCGCGGCCACATTCTGGACCAGTTGGAGCCTCCGAGTGCTCTTCAAGAGGAGCCCCATGTAGAGAGCATTACAGTAGTCCAAGCTGAGTTGCATGATCGGCAGAGGTTTTTTAAAAAAGCCTCTGCTGATCAGGCAACTCAGCTGGGATCATCAGAGCCTTTTGAAAGCATTTTTTTATAACCTCTTCGGTGAAGAGGTTGTAGAAAAAATGCTTTTAAAAGTAAAAAAAAAAATAAAAAATTGGTCATGCCCACCCAGTCACATTACCCACCACCACCACCAAGCCACGCCCACAGAACCGGTAGTAACACACTTTAGATTTCACCACTGTACATAGCCAATGATTGTCTATGACCGTGATGGCAAACCTCTGGCACGCGTGCCAGAGGTGGCACACAGCACTCTGATGGCACATGAGCCATCACCCCAGTTCAGCTTATGTGCACGCATCTCCTGCTGGCCAGCTGGTCTTCGGGTCTCTGGTGTGCATGTGTAGGGGCGAGGTGTGTGCGGGGGTCCGTGCACACATGTGTGTGTGGGGGGGTAGGATGAATGCGGGGGGGGGGACGCACGTGCATGCACGGGGCGCATGCGCAGGATGCATGCGTGGGGGCCACGCGCACATTGCATTTTGGAACTTCGGGCACGCGCTTTGGGCACTCAGTCCGGAAAAAGTTAGCCATCACTGGTCTACGGGGATTCTCAGTCATCCATGTCATGGTTGTCCCAAAAGTGCTTTTTCTCAAGAGGCAACTGGACTTCCTTGTTTTTTCTTTGAAGACGTTTCACTTCTCATCCATGCCCACCAGAAGTAGGGAAACAGGCTGTTTCCTGCCTCCAGAGGGCCTCCGAGAGGGTGGGGAAGGCTGCTTTTGCCCTCCCCAGACGCATGGAGAGGATCTGGAGGCAGGTGAGAGAGAAAAACGGGCCTACAGGGCCATCACAGGGAGGGAAGAGGGGTTGTGCGCGCATGCGCAGGGCGCATAGAATTATGGGTGTGGGCACGCACACGCACGAACCTCCCCCGCTCCCCTTCCTGGCACATGATGGCAAAAAGGTTAGTCATCACTGCCCTAAAGAAACAGATAAACCCCCAAGTGCCCTCAACGATTCTCTAAAAGGATGCAAATGACCAGCTGCCTGCAAGGAGCATCAATCTTTCCATTCCCCACCATCATCCAGTCAGAGCTGAAGAAGCTTCTTGGATGAGAAGCGAAACGTCTTCAAAGAAAAACCAGAAAGTCCAGTTGCCTCTTGAAAAAAAAGCATCTTTGGGATAGTCAATAATTGGGATTTCGGAGAACAGGAGCCTAACATACAGGTTGTTCTTGACTTACAACAGTTCATTTAGTGACCATTCGAAGTTACTACAGTACTGAAAAAAAGTGACTTATCAACATTTTTCACACTTATGACTATTGCCGCATCCCTGTAGTCACATGATCAAAATCCAGCCACTTGGCAACCGACTCATATTTATGACGGATGCAGTGTCATAAATATGAGTCGCACAAAGTCATACGGGGAAAGCCAGATTCACTTAAGAACCGTGGGAAGAAAGGTTGCAAAATGGGACAAAACTCACTTAATGAACGTCTCAGCAACAGAAATGTTGGGCTCAGTTGTGGTTGTAAGTCGAGGACTACCCATACTCAAGGAATCTTCCAAACTGTCACTTCTTTCAGTGCTGCCGCAACTTCAAACGGTCACTAAATGAACCGTTATAAGTTAAGAGCTACTACTTGTATATGGAAGAATTGCTGTACGGATGAGAAGGGGAATTGAGAAGGTGTTTCAAACTTCAGTCTGCTGTATTGTAAAATATTTTCATGAATTCTCATCAATTATTATTTTTTTTGCAGAGGGTTTTTTGATCTGTTCCCGATGCCTGTTTGCTCTCTCGGCTGCTATTTTCCCCGGTATTAATTTTACTGCCCTTTTATATCAAATGTTCTCGGGGGGGGTTTTGGGACACCACTCTATGAGGTTTGTACCGAAACATAATTGAATTTTTTTTTTTTATTCATTTAGGACTTGCAATAAATGTGTCAGTGCTGGTGTGTTGTTGTTGTTTTTTTTCCTCAACTCGTATTTTTTTTCTTTTTGGTCCTGTTTTGATATTTATCTCACCGTTTTCTTTTGCGTTCTTGCACTAAACATATGTTTCGATTCACTGTTTGTTTTATTTATTCGCTGATTATCGTCTTAACCTACTGTTTGAAACCCGCAAATCGTATGTTAATTGTAAACAGCTCGGAGAGCTCCTTTAATGAGAATTGCTGTAAATGAGATTAAAGTTGTTAAATTGAATTAAAAATTGAACAATCTTTTCAAATGACTAATGATGGCTCTGACCCCGTTTCTGGGTGCTATTCTTACTGGAAGAGACGCAGAGAAAGTCACCTTCGAGGATCAGGGCCCTGGAAATTAGATCTTTGAATGAGAGACCCAAAGCAATTGGAGTATGTTTAGTCTTGAGAAAAAAAGTTCACCGAAGGATATAGGACAGTGACGCCGCATACCAAAAGTAGGGGGGGGGACGCGGGAGGGTCGTGTGCGTGCGTGCCCACACTCATAATTCAATGCGCCGCGCCTCCCTGTGCATGCACGCATGACCCCCCGGCGCTCTCCCCGCTTTTGGCACGTGACAGCACAGTTGGACCAGTAGGCCTGCTTTTTGCCCTCCCCAGGCTCCAGAGACTTTCTAGGAGCCTGGGAGGGTGAAAACAGCCTTCCCCCATCCCCCCGGAGGCCCTCCAGAGGCTGGAAATGGCTTGTTTCCTGACTTCCGGTGGGCCTGAAAGGCCCAAAAAATCAGCTGGCTGGCACACGCATTCATGCTGGAGCTGAGCTAGGGCAACATTCGCGTGCCCACATATATGGCTCAGGGGGCATGCGTGCCATAGGTTCGCCATCACGGATATAGGATGACATTTTTCAAGTACATGAAACACTTAAGCTGTACAGTTTAAGGTTGGACCCAGAGCCCTCTCTGCTGGCCCCTGCGCTGTCGCTCCAGGTCACATCTCCGTAGCATTTGTTTTTTTTTTAATTTGATTTATATGCCGCCCTTCTCCGGAGACTCAGGGCGGCTTACAATGCGCTAAGCAATAGCCTTCATCCTTTTGTATATTTATACAAAGTCAGCTTATTGCCCCCACAAACTGGGTCCTCAATTTACCTACCTTAGAAAGGATGGAAGGCTGAGTCAACCTTGAGCCTGGTGAGATTCGAACTTACAGTAATTGCAGGCAGCTATTCTTAATAACAGGGTGCTTTAGACCACTGTACTACCAAGGCTCTTTTGTGAGCTTCTGTTTCCCTGCAAAGGACGAAACAGAAGCTCACGAAAGAAAAAGATCTTACCTTCTGCTGCGCTGCCGATGTTGGGATGTGCCCTGCCTCCCGCTGGTCAGCTGGTTTTCTTGTCTTTGCTGCGCATCCATGCATGTCCCTCGCAGGCACACATTCGTGCATGTTCTGCACATGCACATATCCGCACATGCGCAGGTTCACGCATGTGTGCAGCTTTCAGTTTGGGCATGGGTTTGGGCACTCGGTGTCTGAAAGGTTCGCCATCCCTGCCGTACGACAACCTCAGAACCGGTTCTGTTTCATACAGTGTGCAGGAGACTGGTTGAGCTCTTGGAGGCTTAACCGTTGAAAGGGACTTTGGAGGTCTTCTAGTCCAATCCCCTAGGAAACCCTAGACCAGTGATGGAGAACCTTTTGGCACCGAGTGCCCAAACCAGAGCACCGGAAACTTGAAGACCAGCTGGACTTTGCACGCACTCTGACTAGTCTTTAGGTTTCCAGCACTCCGGCGCGCATGAAGACCAGCTGTCTGGCGCGCATGCACCTGCCAGAAACAAGAAGAGTAGCTGGCGATGGCGCGCATGCCCACAGAGAGGACTCTGTGTGCCACCTCTGGCACGCATGCCATAGATTTGCCATCAAGGCCCTAGACCCGTGATGACAAACCTATGGCACCTTTGGGCATATCTATGGACCCACAAATGTTGCCCTAGCTCAGCTCCAGCACGCATGTGTACGGCGGCCAGCTGATATTTGGGCCTTTCAGGCCCACCGGAAGTCAGGAAACAGGCTATTTCCAGCCTCCGGGGTGGGGAGGCTGTTTTCACCCTCCCCAGGCTCCTAGAAAGCCTCTGGAGCCTGGGGAGGGCAAAAAGCAGGCCTACTGGGCCCACCCTGCTATCATGTGCCAAAAGCAGAGGGAGCACGGGGGGATGGGGGGTGGTCATGCGTGCATGCACATGGGGGCGGGTCGCATTGAATTATGGGTGTGGGCATGCACGCACGTGACCCTCCCACGTTTCCCCCCCACTTTTGGCACGCGGCAGCAAAAAGGTTAGCCATCACTGCCTAGGACCAGGGATGGCGAACCTTTTGGCACCGAGTGCCCAAACCGGAGCACCGGAAACCTGAAGACCAGCTGGTCTTTGCACACACTGTGGCTGGTCTTTAGTTTTCCAGCGCTCCGGTGTGCATGAAGACCAGCTGGCTGGCACACATGCACCTGCCAGAAACAAGAAGAGCAGCTGGCGATGGTGCGCGTGCCCACAGAGAGGGTTCGCCATCAAGGCCCTAGACCAGTGATGGCTAACCTTTTTCTCGTTGTGTGCCGAAAGAGCGCGCAACAGCACACACCCATGTGCCTGCACCCACAATGCAATGCGTGCCCCCTGCAGATGTGCGAACGACCCCCCCACATACACCCTCAATTGGTGACCGCTGGAATAGGAGACCTCCAAGGTCCCATCCGGCCCTACGATTCTAGAACTCTACCAACGCCTGCTTCACCACCCTTTTCCTCTCTGTGCGTTGCACTGCACCGCAACAGCATGGGAGAAATAATTTATTTCAAGCGGTACCAAAGAACCGACTCGAAAATGCCATTCGGCTAGCAAAGGAAACACCCCATGCGAGGGCCACCCGCTCTTCGCCAGCGCAGCTCCTTCTGAAGCTGGACAGATAGTATTTCTCTCTCTCTCTCTCCCTCCCAGAGATGTCGCTTGATGTGGCTTCATTTGCCAGAGGCAAGTGGAGAAATAAAACAGCCCTTGATCATTAAAGGTTCTGTACGGTTAGTTATTAATAAGTCTGGGATCTGGCTTCTCCCAAAACAGCCAGAGCCTGGCAGGCAGGCTAGCTCTGAAAAGCTATTTCTGGCAGAGACGAGGATAGAGACATGAAACATCTATCCAGTGGAGCTTGGGGTCTTTTTATTTACAGGCCCCCAAAGCACTGTGGGTCTGAAACAAAAAGTTATGCGAGTCCTTTTTTTTTTTTTTTTTCAGCCAGGAGTTTGGACCAGGCATGAAATCCAGCAGGTTCTGACAGGTTCTGAAGAACCGGTAGCGGAAATTTTGAGCAGTTCGGAGAACTGGCAAATGCCACCTCTGGCTGGACCCCGAGTGGAGTGGGAATGGAGATTTTGCAGTATCCTTCCCCTGGAGTGGGGTGGTAATGGAGATTTCGCAGTATCCTTCTCCTATCATGCCCACCAAACCACGCCCACCAAGTCACGCCCACAGAACAGGTAATAAAAAAATTTGGATTTCACCACTGGTTTGGATTCATACTTTTGTTGGGCCCTGCGGGAGGGGTGGCCATGCGATGTGAACCGTGTTGGAAATACAGGTTAATCCTTGATTTACCACCACAATTGTGCCCCCTAATTGTTGTTGCTAAGTGGGTTTTGCCCCATTTTGTGACTTTTCTTGCCATGGTTGTGTCAGTGAATCGCCGAAGTTCTTAAGTTAAGAACATGGTTGTTAAGTGAATCTGGCTTCAGGGGGCACCAGGCTCATTTCTGTTCCTGTGGTCAAAGGAGCCAGCGTTCTCCGAAGACAATTTCTGTGGTCATGTGGCCAGCGTGGCTATACTGTAGTCTTAATCTGATCACTGTAATCTTCTCACTGAAAGTGGTACCTATTTATCTACTTGCATTTGCAATGCTTTCAAACTGCTAGGTGGGCAGGAGTAAGGAACGGGAGCTCACCCGTTGTATGGCGCTTGGGTCTTGAGCCCAGGCTGTCAGTCTTGTTCTGACCTAGGCTCCCTTAAAAAGCATGAAGCAGAGTCTTGGTCCCAGCAAAACCCCTTTTATTTACATGACGGTGAATTCCTTTCATTCACAGTCAGCAAGGCTTGGCAGTCTTTCAGAGGAATATTTATCAACACAAACCTTATCTTGCTTGGAAACCTGCCAGATACCTAGTTTCCAAACGCAGAGTAAGGCAAAATTTGGCATAGATTCTGTTAGAGTCAGGAACAGAACTTTCCACTCTTGAAAACAAACAAACAAACAAACAAACAAATTGTTTCCTGCAAAAGCCCACTCCCCGTTCACTCCTCTTTTGTTTCCTATGGGAGGGGCCAATCACCTCCAAGATGTGGCTTTACTCCCAAATTTACCCTGCTTTCTTAGTTGCTCTTGTCTTTTGGCAGCTCTGCGCATGCACACACTGGGAACAGGCTCCAGCTGTTCCTCTGCCTCACTGCTGTCTATATCCCTCTCTGCCTCCGACGCAGAGCCCTCATCCGAATTTTCCCCAGCCCCCAGGACCGGCCCATGTTCCTCCCCAACCTCCTCACTGTCTGACTCTGACCCCAGTGGGCCACAACAAATCTTTAATCGCTGAGCCATCGTAGCCTTTTAAAGGAAACTACTCAGGAGTATTCTATGTGGCATTCTGGGGGCCTGGCAATGTCAGGACAGGTAACTAAGCCAGAGTTGCGTGTGTAAAAGCAATACCGATCTGTGCTAGGAGCAACTGCTGACAAACAAGAGGTGCGGGTGTCAACTCACCTCTTGACAGAAAGAGACAATGTTCTCCCAAAGGGCTTTGGCCTCGCCCTCGTCCGTCTGCCGCCGCTTCTCCACGTGCATGCTCTCGCGCCGCCGTAGCGGCTTGATGCCCCTGCGCTGCGCCATGTAGACTTGAGGAGTGTGGCAGGCGAGGCAGTGCTTGGCCTTCAGCTCGTTGAGTAGTGTGCAAGCAGGGCACGCCCACTGGCTGGCTCGCTCAGGGGTGACTGGGGGTTGCAAGGGGAAGAGGCGGGCTACTTTGCGGGCGGAAGGAGCTCGGGTGCCACAAGCTGTACACCTGCCTTTGTCCGAGCCACATTCGGGGCACTTGGGAGCCAGGTCTGGTTGCAAGCTATGTTCCTGGAAGCCGTGAAGTTTGGAGGAGCCGCAGGCTTTGCACTTCTGGGAAGCGGTGGGGTTCTTCAAGGTACACTTGGAACAGGACCAGGTGGTGAAGTCGGGGCTGGAGGGTCCACAAGGTGTAAAACGAACGGAGTCCCCCGTCAGGTCGATAGTGTCACTGCCCTTCTGGCTGCTGCAAGCCTCGCAGGCCTCACTCCCCGAGGTGTTGAGCAGGGAACAGGTGCTGCATTGCCAGGGCGGCACGCTGACGTCCATCTCTTCCTCCAGCACGCTTAGCCGCTTGGTCGCTATCATTTCCTGGAAGCGAATGGCCTTCTGCACGGGGGTTGGCGGAGAAGCCGGTTGGGCAGCTTCAGGAGCCGGGGGCTGGAGTTGGGGGGGCACCTCTCGGCGGCTACGAGGAACGGGGTTGTTCTGGAGACCTGGGGAGAAAAGGCTGAAGGCTGGCATCTTCTGGCTCTCTTCCTCCACAAGGGTGGTGCCTTGATTGACGGCTGGGTGGCCCTCCGGGGTCTCGGTGGCGGGAGCTATCTGGAAACCAGCGGGAGTGATGATTTCAGGGACCACCAGCGCCTCTGGAGGGATCTTGGGCAGGGAGAGCTTGCGGGGGCCCCCGCAGGCCGAGCAGGAATTCGCGACGGGGGTGTTGTGGAGGGTGCAACGTTGGCAAGCCCAGCCCTCCTCCAGCTCTGCCTCTTCGGGGCTCTTCCCCCCCGAATCCTCAACGGGGCTCTCCATCTGGGGCGTCTCCTCCTTGCTACTGGCTTTGGGTTCTACTAGGACGGTGGGCTTTGGCAGGACCCCATTGAGGATTGGCAGAGGGGAGCCCCCCGGGCCGGGTTCGGGGGTAAAGCCGCACACCTCGCAGGCCTCTTTGCCCACAAAGTTCCGGAAGGTGCATCGGGCGCAGGCCCACTTCTGCTCTTCCACGCTCAGGCGCAAGATGTGATTGAGGTCGGGCTTCTGGCGGGGGGCCTCGCAGATGGAGCATTGGCGCTGTCCGACGGGGTTCAGGAAAGTACAGCGGGTGCAGGACCATTCCCGCACAGTGGCCATAGAACCAGAAGAGTGGGTGTGGCTGAAAGAGAAGAAGGAGGGAGAGGGTCGTTAAGAGGACACAGCGAAAAGGATCCCACAAAGGAGGAGAGACGCATCCTAATCATCACAATTGACTTCAAAGGTGGGGTACCAGCAGGGGTGAAATCCAAAAATTTTTCCCTACTGGTTCTGTGGGTGCAGATTGGTGGACGTGGCAGGGGAAGGATATTGCAAAATCTCCATTCCCACCCCACTCCAGGGGAAGGATATTGCAAAACCTCCATTCCCTCCCCTCCTGGAGGAAGAATATTGCAAAATCTTCATTCCCACCCCACTCTGGGGCCAGCCAGAGGTGGTATTTGCCAGTTCTCCTAACTACTCAAAATTTCCGCTACCGGTTCTCTAGAACCTGTTAGAAACTGCTGGATTTCACTACTGGGTACCAATGACCCTAAAGATAGTTCTGGACTCCCAGCAACTCCAGCCAGTTAGCAATGAGGGGGTGAAAGTTAAGTGGCATTTCACCGCTATCTCCCAGTTTCCCCAATCCAATTTACAGGTTGAGATCTACAGAGGAGAATATTTGTAGCTCAGGGTTGACATGAGGGGGTCCTTGGTGCTTTCTGAATTGGGTGCTTTTCTTGCAAACATTTCATTACCCAACGAGGTAACATCATCAGTGCTCTGGTGATGTTACCTCGTTGGGTAACGACAATGTCTGCAAGTAAACCACCCAGCTCAGAGAGCACCAAGGACCCCCGTAAGACGAGATCTAGCAAAGCTGACTTTTGATGGTGACATTTCTGGAAACATCCACACATCAAAGATCCTCCTGCCTGCAAAACTTTCTTAGAGTAACCCCGCGCAATCCTCCACACAGCAGTTATTGAACGCCATACAAATGTCTGCTGTAGTTCATGCACATCCTTCAAGTAAACCTTTTAAAGCACACCAGTTATTCTTCTGAAGAAAGAACCAAACTGAGATAACAGGCAGCCACTAGCAACTTTGGGAAGGAAGGAAATTTCTGATAAGCCCCCCCCATGCCCCAGCACCTTAGCAGCTCTGTAGCCACTGTCTATCCCACCTTGAAGAGAGAGTAAAGCCTCTCTCTATCCCGAGAACCAGTGGTGAAATCCAATTTTTTTTTTTTTACTTCTGTGGGCGTGGCTTGGTGGGCATGGCAGGGGAAGGATACTGCAAAATTTCCATTCCCACCCCACTCCAGGGGAAGGATACTGCAAAATCCCCATTCCCTCCCCACTCCTGGGGGAAGGATATTGCAAAATCTCCATTCCCACCCCACCCTTCATTCCCTCCTGCCAGCCAGAGGTGGGTATTTGCTGGTTCTCCAAACTACTCAAAATTTCCACCACCGGTTGTTTTTGGGGGCAAGAGGCTGACTCTGTAAACCTTTTAGAGAGGGCTGTAAAGCACTGTAAAGCGGTATATAAGTCTAAGTGCTATTGCATTCCATTCCATTCCAATTTTCTATTCTATTAAGCCTCCAAAAGGCAAATTATTTCTGCCTAGGTGATGACACGCTTCTTTGCAACGAAGGCTGTAATCTAGCTGAGCTATTATTCTGGAAGTCTTCTGCTACGTTAAGTCTATTTCAGAATAGGGATCTGGAGAGTTGGACTCATGGGGAATGTGGGCAGGTGAGGGCTAAGGTGATCCCACCTGTCAGCGCATGCGGGAAAGTGGGAGCTGAACTCAGAAGCAGGTTTGCGGCCCATGAATGCGAGACCAACACACGAGCCTTTGCAAACCAGCGTGCTGCACGGAACGCATTTGGAGAATCGCTGATTTAACTATTTTAAGATTAAATTTTCCCTGGACATTTCCAAACGGCGTTTATAAAATGTGTGTACGATCGCCAAATGCATTGATTTTTTTTTTAAAGGAAAATTACCTAGCAGATTAAGCCACCATAAAAGCAAGAAATGACACCTAATTTCCATTTGCGCTCCCAATGAAAGATGGCAACCTATAAAACTCTACAGTTATTTCTTTCTGCGTGCTTGCAGAGGAGAGAGAAATAATAATAATAATAATTTTTTTAAAAATGTGCAGAAAAGAAGGAAACGCCACCATCACCTGCCATCCCAGCAATTTGAGAAAATAAGGGAGGGGTTGCAATTAACTGTTCTGGGCATTTTATGGCACTTCCGGCCACATCCTGCATGTGAGGTCATGCACTGGACAGGGATTATTGAGAAGGTGACTGCTTCCCCCACCCCCCACCCCCCAATTTATTTATGTCTGTCTGTGCTTGCCTACAGACAGGCATTGGTCCTATTATTTTGACCCTCCACAACAGTCTCAGTTTTTCATGTGGCCCCTTTGGGAAAATTAATAGCCCACTCTTGGGCTAATGGCTTGATTTTCCTAGGCAGATTTAACCCAGGGACTGTCAATTGCTGAGCTGTATTCTACGCAGTGGCTTCAGTGGCTAAGACGCTGCGCTTGTCGATTGAAAGGTCGGCAATTCATCGGTTCAAATCCCTAGTGCCGCGTAGCGGGGTGAGCTCCCGTTACCTGTCCCAGCTTCTGCCAACCTATTGGATGGATAATTTAAGTGTCAGCAGGCAACAGCCTCTGA
This sequence comes from Pantherophis guttatus, assembly GCF_059756535.1. Lineage (NCBI taxonomy): Eukaryota > Metazoa > Chordata > Lepidosauria > Squamata > Colubridae > Pantherophis > Pantherophis guttatus. The sequence goes on along the minus strand of NC_142076.1, from coordinate 11,256,763 downwards.
CTAGCCCCCTTTGGGCTTAGAGCTAAATAGCCCTACGTTTGTGTCATATGGGGATGGGGTGGCTCAGTGGCTAAGATGCTGAGCTTGTCGATCGAAAGGTCGGCAGTTCACCGGTTCAAATCCCTAGTGCTGCGTAATGGGGTGAGCTGCTCCCGTGACTTGTCCCAGCTTCTGCCAACCTAGTAGCTCGAAAGCAAGTAAAAAATGCAAGTAGAAAAATAGGGACCACCTTTGGTGGGAAGGGAACAGTGTTCCGTGCGCCTTTGGCGTTGAGTCATGCCGGCCACATGACCACGGAGACGTCTTCGGACAGCGCTGGCTCTTTGGCTTTGAAATGGAGATGAGCACCGCCCCCTAGAGTCGGGAATGACTGGCACATATATGCAAGGGGAACGTTTATCTTTACCTTATTCTACATGCACACGAGAACACCAGACCAAATTATTTTCTCTAGCAGAGCACAGAAAGGTAGGAGACCGACTTTTTCAATACCACAAGAGCAATCCACACAACTCAAGTGTCTATGGAAATCCATCCATCATCCAGGTCATGGTATGTCCCAAAGATGCTTTTCGCAAAGACAACTGGATTTTCTTGGTTTTTGTTTTTGTTTTTTCGTTGAAAACGTTTCGCTTCTGAAGACATTTCTCAACTAGCAGCACCATCAATGCTCTGATGATGTTAATGAAACATCTGCAAATAAACCACCGAGCTCAGAGAGCACACCACGGAATTCACAAGATGAGATCTAGCAAAGCTGGACACGCAGCTGAACTAGGGAAGATGGATGTAGGATCCATCTGAAGAACTGAAGAAGCTTCTAAGGCAGGGGTCAGCCACATGTGGCTCTTTCATCTTTCTGCTGTGGCTCCCTGTGGCTGGTCGGCTCCACAATTGATAGGGCTTTCAGTTAGGACAGGTAGAGGAAAAAGGACGCCGCACTAGGAGAAGGCTCTATGGTGGGGGAACTGGACTTCCAGTTGGCAGAGGAAAAAGGACGCCGTGCTAGGAGGAGTCTCTATGGTGGAGGAACTGGACTTCCAGTTGGGTCCAGAATTGAATGGGGGGTTTCCGGTTAGGACCTTTGTGGCTCTTTGGGTGTTTATGGTTGCCGACCCCTGTTCTAAGATGAGAAGTGAAATGTTTTCAAAGAAAAAAAGAGAAGAAAGTCCAGTTGCTTTTTGGAAAAGCATCTTTGGGACACCCAGCTCAGTACTGCAAACACTGCTGGGCACTGCCAGCAGTGCCTAAAGCGCCAAGTGCCCTAAACAGCGACGACTTCACACTGTTCCTGCTGATGTCTGACAACTTTCAAGTTTAGAATAAACTTCAGGATCAAGAACTGTGTAGATAGGGATGCACGAAGTGAGTCTCTTCCCTCCTCCTCAAAGATGTTGTTGAACTGCAACTCTCAACATTCTGTGCCACTGGCTATATTGGTAAGAACTACAAGGAATTGCAGTTCCACAACTTCTGGAAAGCTGTACGTTTCTACTCATGCTTCAGGATGAGGAGGCAAGAATCTTAATTTGATTTGTTTGTGGGGGAGCTGAGGTAAAGTGGTAGGAAAATCCTTTCCTGCTCAAAAAAAAAATAAAAGGCAGGGGAGGTAGGGGAAGAACTGATGTAACCATGCCCGCTGGCTTTTTGGTGTCAACCTTCACCCCCAATTCCCTTCTCTCCATCCTTCTTCCTGCCATTTTTAAAAATGTTTATTTATTTCTATGTATTCCACTTTATTATTTCTATAAATAACTCAATGTGGCACACTTTCCATCTCCTATTTTCTCAACAACAACCCTGCGAGGTGAGTGGGGAGGGAGGGGGAGAGAGAGAGAGAAGAGAAAGAGAGAGGAGAGAGAGAAGAGAGAGAAAGAGAGAGGAGAGAAAGAGAGAGAGGAGAGAGAGAGGGAGAGAGGGAGAAAGAGAGAGAGAGAGAGAAGAGAGAGAGAAGAGAGAGAAAGAGAGAGAAGAGAGAAAGAGAGGGAAGAGATAGAAAGAGAGAAGAGAGAGAGAGAGGGAGGGAGGGAGAGAGAGATTGGCATAAAGTCACTCAACAGACTTTCATGTCTAAGGCGGGACTACAACAGTCACAGTGATGATTGGTCCAAAGTTATCCAACCAACTTTCATATCTAAAGTGGGACTAGAACTCCCAGTCTCCTGGTGGTTGGCCCAAAGTCACCCAGCTGGTTTTCATGCTTAAGGCAGGACTAGAAATTCACTACCTCCTGATTTCTAAGCCTGGTGCCTTCACCATTAGACCAAACTGGCTTCTTTTTCCTCATCTTCCCCCTTTACTGTTTTCTAAAGAACCTCTTTCTTCTCTCTACCTTCTCATCTCCAGTTGCTCAATTGCTTTCAAACCCCAAGGTGCTGCTGGCCTAGTTACAAGATCTTGCTGCCTGCCACACGCAACCTTGTCTGACTACATCAGAGAAGGAATGGGAAGGGAGAAATCTCCTGGCCACCCACAATCCATACTCCACTCTTCCACTTAGTCCTGGTAGAAGGTCTTCTTCTACCAGGAGCTCGGTGAAACTACCGTCACCAGAAGGGTCAAACAACCCAAGATGTCCCGCAGGCAAGCTAGCCGTTATAAAGGCCAGATTATAGGCCTTACTGAAGCAGTATCTGCTGAGACCTTCCTGCTGGCAGTCAGCAATTTCCCTGCTTCTCTTTATCTGATCAACCTGCCTTGATGATGCCAATCGTAATTAGCAAGAGAAGACAGACATCAAACAACCCGCTGATGAAAGCTTAACATTCGGCACCATTAGCTTTTAAACGGACAAAGAGGACGGGAGACTGTTCTCAAAACTGGCAATGGGATGGGCTCCAAATTAGGCAGGCCAAGCACTCCTCAGCCTCACGGCATCTCTGATGTTTATCCCAGGTCCTGGTTATCATGGATGTTTCATTACACATTACCCTTATTAAAGGGTTTTCCAAAATGTGATCATGGATATTTGGAGAGCTGGGGCATCATGGTCAAGAGAGGAAACTACAGATGATCCTAATCTCTAGTTTAACGAGATCCAAGCTGTGCATTCACCGGAGTAACGGATGAAAGAAGGCAAAGGGTGTTGTAAAACTGGAGACCTGATTCACTTAACAACGGCCTTGCTTAGCCAATGGAAATCCTGGTCCTGACTGGGGTTGTTAAGTCGAGGATCACATTTATGTGTTCTGACCTAGGCTTCCCAAGAGCAGGTAGCAGACTCCTTGTCCCGACAAAAAACCCTTTTTTATTAAGTTACTGTGAATTCCTCTCATTCACATCCGGCAAAGTCTTTCAAGGGAGAATTCACAGTCACAGACCTTATCTGGGTTGGACAGCTGCCAGACCAATATCTTCAAAATCTGGCAAGGAGTCACGAACCAATTAAGCGAACTAATTGCCTCCTGCAAACTCCACTTCCCTTTCTCTCCTCTTTTATTCCCTCTGGGAGGGGCCATTCACCGTCCACCTGTGGCCTTACTCCTGAGTCGACCCTTGTTCTTTAGCTGTTCCCTTCATCTGGCAACTCTGCACATGTGCACACTGGGAACAGGCTCCAGCTGTTTGTCTGCCTCACTGATGTCTGACTCTGAAGGCAGCTGATAACTGTCAGACGGCCCTGGCCCCTTCTCTGCCTCCGACACAGAGCCCTCATCAGAGCCTCCCCCAGACTCCAGGACTGGCCCGTGTTCCTCCCCAACCTCCTTGCTGTCCGAGTCTGCTGCCAGATCTGCTGGCCACTGACGGGCCACAACATTATGGGGAAGAGAGAAAAACTGCCACCCTTTTCAAAGTAGGCACAACTGTTGTTCTGTTCTGCATCTTTTATTTCCCTAGTGGCACGAGAGTCTGCCAGCTAAGCTAACTTCCCCAAAAATCAAAGCTACAAATACAAACAGCTTTGCCGTGGTCTTAAGACTAGTAATATCTTCATAAAACAGTCGAAAAGGTGTGTGTGTGACAGTGCCGCACAGTCTTCTTCTGCCAACACTAACATCTCACAGTATAATCCTTTCAGCTAAATGCTGTTGCATGTCGCAGGTTTTTATGTACCAAAGGCAATTAAACATAAACATCACTTAGGAAAAATGATGAGATTCTGTCAAGAGGGGAATGTAATTAGGAAAATATTAGAATGCGCAGAAATGGATAGATTAACGCTCGCTATTAAGGATAAAGAAGAAACTGAATATTTTTTGATATGGGATGTATTTTATCAATGGCTAGACAATAGAAACAGGAAGTTAGAAAGCAGGAGATATAAAAAGAGGAAATGTTAATCTGGAGAGTTGTTAAGGAAGATGATGTTAAGTATTATTGTTATTATATTATTATATTATTATTGTGATGACTACTACAACAAATATGTGGATTATGATTATTCAAAAAGAACTGTACCCAGATCCTTCCATCCTTCCGAGGTTGGTAAAATGAGGACCCAGATTGTTGGGGGCAATAGGCTGACTCTGTAAATTGCTTAGAGAGGGCTGTAAGGCACTATGAAGCGGTACATAAGTCTAAGTGCTATTGCCCTTCCTTCCTTCCTTCCTTCCTTTCTTCCTTCCTTCCTTCCATGGTGCGCAGTGGTTAGAATGCAGTATTGCAGGCTAATTCTGCTGACTGCCAGCAGTTCGATCCTGATTGGCTCAAGGTTGACTCAGCCTTCCATCCTTCCAAGGTGGGTAAAATGAGGACCCACATTGTTGGGGGGCAATAGGCTGACTCTGTAAACCGCTTAGAGTGGGCTGTAAAGCACTATGAAGTGGTATATAAGTCTAAGTGCTATTGCCCTTCCTTCCTTCCTTCCATCCATCCATCCATGGTGCAGTGGTTAGAATGCAGTATTGCAAACTAATTCTTTTTTTTTTTTAATAGTCTTTATTTACATTTTCCTTTAAAAACAAACAAAAAAATAACAATACACCGTATAAATAATGTACAACACAGAGAACATTACAAATAACACACAAGTGATAGGTACAGATGGTACCTTCATATCTGAGTATTCAATATAATATTACATTCCAGGGGAGATAGAGCAACTCATCTCTCTTAATATATCAATTAGGTCTAACCGACCTCACTTAATATAGTTTCAGTATTGCAGACTAATTCTGCCGACTGCCAGCATTTCAATCCTGACTGCCTCAAGGTGGATTCAATCCTTCCATCCTTCCGAGATTGGTAAAATGGGGACCCAGATAGTTGGGGGGGGGCATAGGCTGACTCTGTAAACCGCTTAGAGAGGGCTGTAAAAGCGCTATGAAGCGGTATATAAGTCCAAGTGCTATTGCTAAGTGTCTTCCGCAACTGACTGGCAAATTAGAACATCTACTGCCCAGTTCACGCTTTCCTTTGGATTCCCAACTTGCACCGTTCACAAAAATAGACCATTCGCACAAGCAATCGTTTCCCAGTACAAATCAGCTCCCGACGTATTGTCAGTAACGATTACTCAGTACATGAGCAAAGAACATACCAGGTTGTCTCCAAAGCTTCCGGGAGTCCCACTGATAATTCCAACGGCTTTCCTGGAGTTCAGCTTTGCTAAAATTCACAGCCAAAATCTCCAACATCACACTCTTTTCAAGAACAGGGCAGTAGAAACTTGAAAAGAGGACAATTCACAGCCGGTCTACATCCATCCCATCTGAGGGTCAGGGATTTCTGAATGAAAGCTTTTCCTACGTCTGTCTCATTTTAGACACTCAACGTTTCCTTCCTGTAGCCACCCTATTACGCTTTCTTGCGCAGGAATTTAGAAAACCAGAGTCTAAAAATATTCAGCACCACCAAAAGTGCAGAGTTTAGTTAGTTGGGCACGGCTGACGGTGGAATCGTTTTCAAGAATCTGAGGAGCTTCCAAATTCTCCCTCCTTTGTCCAAAGTGTTTTGTCCACTCTTCTGTCTTTCTTTTAAAGTTTTTATTTTTATTTCTCATAAACACATTTACATGTACGGTCATTTATCCATCATTTTTCATTCATCTTATCTTTTAACTATCATTTTTAATTTTTACTTTTTCGGGGGCTGCTCTTTTACCATTTACCCTTACCCCAACCTTTCTTCTTCTCCTCCCCTTCTCCTCCTTCCTCTTTCTCCTCCCACTTTCTTCGTTCTTCCTCTCCTTCTCTTTCCTACTTCCCCTTCCCCCACTCCTCTCTTCTTCCCCCCCTTCTAACCTTCTCTTCTACTCCTCTTTCCCCTCTCTTTTCTTCCTCTCCTTTTCCCTTTCTTCTTTCTCTCCCTCTTCTCTCCTCTCTTATTTATTTATTGTTTATTTATTGGTTCGATTTATATGCCGTCCTTCTCTGGAGACTCAGGGCGGCTTACAACGCATTAAGCGATAGCCTTCATACTTTTGTATATACCTGCTTAGTAGGGCTTTCGCCCCCCCCAAGCGGTGTTCTTTTTATACAAAGTCAGCTTATTGCCCCCACAATCCAGGTCCTCATTTTACCTACCTTGGAAGGATGGAAGGCTGAGTCAACCTTGAGCCTGGTGAGAGTTGAACTCGCAGTAATTGCAGGCAGCTGGCCGCTAAGTGCTACTTAACAGCACTTTAGTCCACTGCGCCACCAAGGCTCTTCTCCCTTCCTCTCTCTCTCTCTACTCCTTCCCCTCTCTCTTGTTGTTTCTCTTTTCAGTTCAATCTAGAATGGTATTCAAGCAGCTCCAATTTTCTATTTATCTTTATTCTCATTTCAATTTCTTATTTGATTAATATTTATTTTTATTTCATCATTTGTGTACATTTTTATAATAATCTCACTTTTTCCCTTTTGCCCCATCTCCCCTTTCTCCTGTTACTAGGTGTCATCTGGGATTCTATTTTTCTAATTGTTTTCTCCCATCTGTTCTCTATCTATTTTATCCCTATACCCTTATTCATATTTCCTTTCTAACCAATCGTAAAATTTATCCCAGGTCCTGAAATACATCGATTCCTCTTTATCTCTTATTCTCAATGTTAATCTATTCATTTCTGCACATTCTATGTCCACTTTTCTTTTCGTAAAATAAGTTCTGCTTTTCTGAAAATTCCTTAGCGTGGTTCCCTCACACTGTGAATGTCAATCATACAATCTTTAATTGTACAGAATTCAATCCCCCCCCCCTTTCCACCAAATTCTGGGAGAGGAACTAAACTTAAACTCAGTGCCAAAACAACAACAATTACTACTTCTTAATGAAGGAAAAGAGACAGCGAGGGAGGCACAGACAATTCAAACCTTCTTCTGCCCGGTTTCTGCAGCTTCGCTTTGCATAAATCTGAGATAAATCTAAACCACGGTGAATCACCCGAGCTAAACAAACTCACATGTTCAGGGGACAGCATGCTAGAGAGGCTGGGGAGGAATAAAAAGGGAATGAATCAGCTTGCCAGTGCCAAGAGAAGGGCCTGCAGTCTTATTAACCCTTGCTCTCCTTTCCCAAATGCTGCCATTGCTAAAAGAAATAAAAATAAATAAACCCAGGGAAAGATGTTTTAGTTGGTATTCAAACCGAGGTTCTACCTCGTTGCTTCAAAGAAACCAAGAATCAAAACCAAGATTCTGAGGAAAACGATAAAATTAGGATTTCCAGTTTGCTTGGCATGCTGAATTCAGCTTTTCCTGGACTGCTGAACAGCTGCCATGGTTGGGGAAAGTTAAGCGGAAGGCCCAGCTGTGAAAAATATGAGTCAGTTATTGAAAAACCATGACACTGAAAAAACAAGGCTATCATTTGGGCTGGTAGGCATCTACTCCCCCATAATGTGCCACGGTATTGTAATCTCTGAAACTAGGAGATCTGGAGATCTTTAGTGGTTATCTTGGGATGCGGTGGCTCAGTGGCTAAGATGCTGAGCTTGTCGATCGAAAGGTCGGCAGTTCAGTGGTTCGAATCCCTAGTGCTGCGTAACGGGGTGAGCTCCCGTTCCTTGTCCCAGCTTCTGCCAACCTAGCAGTTTGAAAGCAAGTAAAAAATGCAAATAGAAAAATAGGAACCATCTTTGGTGGGAAGGGAACAGCGTTCCGTGCGCCTTTGGCGTTGAGTCATGCCGGCCACGTGACCACGGAGACGTCTTCGGACAGCACTGGCTCTTCGGCTTTGAAACGGAGATGAGCACTGCCCCCTAGAGTCGGGAACGACTAGCACAAATGTGCGAGGGGAATGTTTACCTTACTATGTTGGAGCTGGACCAGGAAGACCTGAAGTCCATACCCAGCAAACTGTCTGGCAGGATCTGGGCCAACCCCATTTTTCCCCACTTTACTTCAAAAGACTGTGGTGGGGAAAATAAAAACTGGGAAGGAGTGTTATGTGTAATATTAATCAATATTTGAGGGGCCGCCACAAAGAAAGGGGAGTCAAGCTATTCTCCAAAGCACCAGAAGGCAAGACAAGAAGTGATGGATGGAAACTAATCAAGGAGAGGAGCAACCTGGAATGAAGGAGAAATTTCCTAACGGCGAGAACAATTAAACCAGTGGAAGAGGCTCGCCTTCCGAAGTTATGGGTGCTCCAACACCGGAGGTTTTTAAGAAGAGATTGGACAGCCACGTGGAAAGATATGGGGTCCCCTGCTTGAGTAGGGGGTTGGACTAGAAGACCTCCAAGGTCCCTTCTACTCTGTTATTCTATTATTCTGGGTCCACCTATTTTCCAAAGCACTAAGGAAGGCAAGACAAGAAAGGATGGATGGAAACTAATCACGGAGAGAAGCAACCTGGAATTAAGGAGAAACTTCCTAACACAGTGAAATCAATTAACCAATGGAAGGGATTGCTTTTAGGAAGGAAGGAAGGAAGGAAGGAAGGAAGGAAGGAAGGAAGGAAGGAAGGAAGGAAGGAAGGGAGGAAGGAAGATTTTTAAGAAGAGATTGGACAACCATTTGTCTGAAATGGTATGTGGTTTCCTGTTTGAGCAGGGGATTGGATTAGGTGATCGCCAAGGTCTTGCAAAACAGTGGAATACACATTCAATCCAGGGATGGGTTCTAAAAACTTTTACTACCGGTTCTGTGGGCGTGGTTTGATGGTCATGTGACAATTCTTTAGGATTTAGCAGAGGTACTGGTCTACCAGGCTTTTAACTGCTTGAAGAGCTGTACCGGTCTACCCATTTGTTTTTGGAGGCTCCGGTCTACCCATTTGTTTTTGGAGGCTCCGGTCTACCCATTTGTTTTTGGAGGCTCCGGTCTACTCATTTATTTTTGGAGGCACCGGTCTACCCATTTGTTTTTGGAGGCTCCGGTCTACTCATTTATTTTTGGAGGCTCCGGTCTACTCATTTGTTTTTGGAGGCTCCGGTCTACTCATTTGTTTTTGGAGGCTCCGGTCTACTCATTTGTTTTTGGAGGCACCGGTCTACCCATTTGTTTTTGGAGGCTCCAGTCTACTCATTTATTTTTGGAGGCACCGGTCTACCCATTTGTTTTTGGAGGCTCCAGTCTACCCATTTGTTTTTGGAGGCACTGGTCTACCACCACACTGCCTTTTAACACTGATCAGCTGTAGGGTGGCCCTTTGAAGCCCCACGGCAAGAGTTTAAACAGTTTTTTTCCTTCTAGCCGATCATCTGGGACTCTGGAGGCAGCAATAGATTGGGGGTTGAGCCAAATAAAAGGTAAGAATAACGTGGGGGGGGAGGCGGGAGGGCCCAGCTCCCAAACAAAGAGAACTGGTTCGGTGATGTAATATCGTCACCGTTACCGGCTCGGCCGAACCGGGCCGAACCGGGAGGAACCCACCATTGATTCAATCTGAATATTCCGCAAAGCGAAAAGCCCATTATTAGCAGGAAACAGGTTGAGAGGTTGTTCTCTCTAATTCCACAGCAAAGAATTTAGGCAAAGAAGATAAACATGGTAGATCTTTGCCAAGTTTCACTCTTTTGGATATGTTTATTTATTTATTATTGCAATTTATATGCCGCCTTTCTCCCTAGGGACTCAAGGCGGCTTACAATATGACAAATTCCAATACAAATCACAATGAAATAAAATTAAAATCAGCAACCCTATTAAAAACAGTTTAAAATTATGACAATGTCTCCCCAAACGGATCAGTTGAGTTGACGAAAGAGCCACGTCTTCAGCTCGCAACGGAAGGAAAGAAGGTCGGGGGCTATCCTGAGCTCGGTGGGCAATCCATTCCAGAGGGTCGGGGCTCCCACAGAGAATGCCCTCCTCCTGGGGGCCGTCAGCCGACATTGTTTGGCCGACGGCACCCTGAGGAGGTCTCACAGAGCGCACAGGACGGTGGGAGAGTGGCTGGAGATGGTCCTGCAAGTATCCCGGGCCTAAGCCATGAAGGGCTTTATAGGTGAGCACCAGCACCTTGAAATGTATCCGGAGCGCCACTGGCAGCCAGCGCAGCTCACGCAGGAGAGGTGTTACACGAGAGGAGTTTTGGATTTGAATGGCAGGGATTAAGGGTTTTATTTTTCATGTTTTGCTTCACCTTCCGTGGTTGTGCCATTTTAAGTATGACTGTGTTTAAGTGTCACATTAACCTGAGTCAGGTTAATGTGAGATAATGGGCGGGCCATAGACATGTGTTAAATAAATAAAGGAGTTCCTAGGAATTTAACAGATTGGCATTCATTTGGCACCCAAGGCTCCCTCGTAAAACATTGCTAGCCATTTACAGTTGCTAGTTTGCATTAATATGACTTGCACACCATTCTCTTTGGCAAGGCAAACATGCCAACAGATTTATTCCTCGTTTATTTTCAGAAAGTTCCTCGGTTGCCAACGTGAAAAATCCTTGACAAACTGTGAAATCTAAAAATTTCCAGACTCTTTTTCTTTTGTGATCTCACACAATATTTGCTTTTTTCGCCAACAGTAAAATAAAAATGAAGGGACTTTAAGGAGAGACAGACACGCACTAACCAAAGTCCATCCCAAATAACTTTTAATTTTGTACATTAGATGTCTACTACAAGGTCTTTCTATCCCATTATAAAAAATTAACAGATGCCCTATTTATTAAGACATAGAACAAATTGGCTTTGCGCGCCAGCCGGATTTTGGAAATCAGAACATAATGCAATGAAAGAAACAAATTAAAAAAAAAACCCACTACAATAAAAGACAGTTCTAAACACTGAAATTATTGCCGTGCAGGAAACATATCCAGGATTTTTTTGGGTACCAGATTTCACTTGGTTTAATTACAGAAAATGTGTTTTTTATTATTATTTTTTTAAAGGAAAAGAGAACGTTGGTGATATTTCCGTATCCCTACATAAGTGGATAGCTGTGTTCCTATCAAACTGGCAACAAGTAGTTTAGTTTAGTTTCCTTTATTGTCATTGCACATGGTACAACGAAATTAAATGCCGTTTTCAGTGTACATTATAACTATAAAAATAAAAACACAAACATACATCCTTTACATTCTATATAATTGAAATTGAAAACCCGATATTGCACTATACCGTAGAATCCAATATGGTTATTGCCCTGGGATAGAAGCTGTTTTTCAGCCTATTTGTCCTTGTTTTTATTATCCTGTACTGTCCGCAGGAGGTTTCAGAATCCACACTCTTTATACTTTACATAAATGACCTTTGCGATCATATCATAAGCAACTGCATTCTCTTCGCTGATGATGTAAAACACCACCGACAATGCTGTTACCCTACAGAGAAACCTTGAGAATGGTCAAACAATTGGCAACTCCAAATCTCAACCAGCAAATCTTCTGTCTTACACATTGGCAAAAAAAAAAAAAAAAAATCAGAACAACAAATACAATCTGGGCGGATACGACCTTGTAGACGATCCTCACTCTGTCAAGGACCTTGGAGTACTCAGCTCAAATGATCTAAGCACCAGAGCTCACTGCAACAACATTGCCAAAAAGGCATTAAGAGTTGTTAACGGCAGTCCTAGAAGAGGGGACACGATGGACGAGAACGTCCTCACACATTGGCGGTGGTGGCACTGGGTGTTAGGCGGTCATGTGCAGGATGGGGCTGGCGGATACGCCGGGTGTAGGTGTGTGTGTGTTACCTTCTTGCTGGGGCGCAGTCGGCAAGGAGACGATGGCAGCCGGTCCCATGATGCCTGTGGGATGCCGGATCCACGATTATGGGGCGTGGGTGTGGTTATATACATGATGCTGCTGGGGCAGCCTATTTAAATGGGCCGTTCTGATTAGCGGTAGCGCTAATTTCGAGTCTTTCTGAGATCGCAGTGTGTGCGTGGAACTAACACGCATTAAACTAGCATTGAAGAAAACGAACTGTCTGAGTGAAGATTTTTGTTTTTGCTGCGTTTCGCCTGGGAACCCTGACACTAATCTTGTGAAGCTTCTTCTCCGGTAACATTGTATTGCTAACTAGGACATACAAAACCTTTGCTAGACCAATTCTTGAATACAGCTCATCTGCCTGGAACCCGCACTGCATATCGGACATAAATACAATTGAGCGAGTCCAGAGGTATTTCACGAGAAGAGTCCTCCACTCCTCTACTCGTAACAGAATCCCTTATGCCACCAGGCTTGAAATTTTGGGCTTAGACAACCTAGAACTACGCCGCCTTCGGTCCGACCTAAGCGTACTACACAAAATTATCTGCTACAACGTCCTACCTGTCAATGACTACTTCAGCTTCAACCGCAACAATACACGAGCACACAATAGATACAAACTTAAGGTAAACCGCTCCAAACTCGATTGCAGAAAATACGACTTCAGCAACAGAGTTGTTAATGCCTGGAATGCACTACCAGATTCTGTGGTTCCGTCCCCAAACCCAGCGGTGGGTTGCTCCCGGTTCTGTCCGGTTCTTGAGAACCAGTAGTAAAAGCGGCGGGAGGCTCCGCCCACCCACCCAGACGTCATAAGGCACGATCTGCGCATGCGCAGAAGTGCACGCGCACCCGTTGCAAACTGGTAGTAAAGGTAAGTAGAACCCACCCCTGCCCAAACCCCCAACACTTTAACCTTAGACTGTCTACTGTCAACCTCACCCCATTCCTAAGAGGTCTGTAAGGGGTTGTGCATAAGCGCACCAGCGTGCCTTCCGTCTCTGTAGTACTGTTCCTTCTTTATTCGTATCCTTATCCTGTATTCATAATCGTGTTTGTACTTATATCTGTTATCTTATATGTGTTTGACAAATAAATAAATAAAAAATAAAAATAAAAAAATATTCTCAGAAGTGGAGTATGCCCAGCTCTTATTTGGATAGTGGTGGCACAAAGGTCTTTTGCTTTCTTTTGCTACCGAATGCTTTTCTCTGGGAGTTTACAGCTTCCTTTGCTGCAATTAAGTCCCAACGGGAGAGATTGAAAGAAACTTCTTCCAGGACTTTGAGAGGCTTTTTCAGATCGAGGTGTTTTTCAGGCAGGCAAGCAGGCTTTAGTGATGAAAAGCTACGCTAACAGAAAGCGGGAACTGCACCAAAGCCTTTGCTATGCTTCAGCAATGAAGGAGGAACAAAAGAAGTTTGAAAGAAATTCTCAAGCACCCTGGGAACAGTGTTAAAAAAAGCTCAAACGGGTGCTTGATGGCAGAGGAAGAAAACGTTTGTAACATTGTGAAAGCAATTTAAGTTGCAAGGAAACAGGCATTCAGAAGACCAATAAAAATGCTAGGAAGGAAGGAAGGAGGAAGGAAGGAAGGAAGAGGGGAGGGAGGGAGGAGGGAGGGAAGGAAGGGAGGGAGGGAAGGAAGGAGGGAAGGAGGGAAAAGAGAAGGGAGGAAGGAAGGAAGGGAGGGAGGGAGGGAAGGAAGGAAGAAAAAGAGAAGGAAGGAGAGAGGAGGGAGGGAGGAGGGAAAGGGAAAGGAGGGAAGGAAGAAGAGGGAAGGGAGGGAGGAAGGGAAGGAAAGAAGGAAAAGGGAAGGGAGGGAGGGAGGGAAGGAAAGAAGGAAAAGGGAAGGGAGGGAGGGAGGGAGGGAGGGAAGAAAAAGGGAAGGAAGGAGGGAGGGAGGGAGGGAAGAAAAGAAGGAAAAGGGAAGGGAGGGAGGGAGGGAAGAAAAGAAGAAAAAGGGAAGGAGGGAGGGAGGGAAGGAAGGAAGAAAAAGGGAAGGAAGGAGGGAGGGAGGAGGAAAAAGGGAAAGGAGGAAGGGAAGGAAAGAAGGAAGGAAGGAAGGAAGGAAGGAAGGAAGGAAGGAAGGAAGGAAGGAAGGAAGGAAGGAAGGAAGGAAGGAAGGATTCCTGCTTACTCAGAAAGACATTTTCCTAAATTGACAAGAGAAGATGAAGGGGAAAATATTATTCACATCAAACCTGCTGATCTCTAGATCCTTTGAATCACAACTCCCACAATCCCCTGCCCATGGGAAACAGGCTGAGGTGCAAAACATGTATTTGTTCAATTTATTTGCCACCTATCTCTCCATGGGGCTACACTCGGCAGCTTACAGCCATATGAGAAAACATGGGCAGTCGAGCCAGAGAGGAAAGAGGAGGAAACATCGCAAGTGGTCAATCTCTGATCTCTGAGCCAACCTACAAATGGCAAAATCAGAGATACTCATGAATTGAAATGTGTACTGGAATAGAAACGAGTAACTGTCCTCAACTTACAACTGTTCATTCAGTGACCGTTCAAAGTTACAACGGCATTGAAAAAAGTGACGTATGGCCATTTTTCACACTTACGAGCCTTGCAGCAGCAACCCCGGGGTCACGTGATCAAAATTCGGACGCTTGGCAACTGACTCGTATTTATGACGGTTGCTGTGTCCTACGGTTGCAGTGTTGCAACCTTCTGACAAGCAAAGTCCGTGGGGAACTCAGATTCACTTCACAACCGTATTAATAACTCAACAACTTCAGTGATTCACTTAAGAACTGTTTGACTTAGCAACAGAAATGTTGGGCTCAGTTGTGGCCGTACCTGTGCCTTTCTAACTCATTTAACAGATTACTAGAGGTGGAAGGGACCTTGGAGGTCATCTAGTCCAACCCCTGCCCTCCCACCCAAGCAGGAGACTCTACACCCGTGATGGCGAACCTATGGCACGCGTGCCACAGGTGGCACGCGGAACCATATTGGTGGGCACGCAAACATTGTCCTACCTTAGCTCCAGCACGCATGTGCGCGCCAGCCAGCTAATTTTCAGGCCTTCCAGGCCTAGTGGAAGTCAGGAAACAGGCTGTTTCCGGCCTCCGGAGTGGGGGGGAGGCCATTTTTGCCCTCCCCAGGCTCCTAGAAAGCCTCTGGTGCCTGGGGAGGGCGAAAAAACGGGCCTTTTGGTCTCACTGGAAGTTGGGAAACAGGTTGTTTCCGGCCTTTAGAAGGCCTCCGGGGGGGGGGGGAGGCCGTTTTCACCCTCTCCAGGCTCCAAGAAAGATATGGGTGTGGGCGCGCCCGTGTGTGACCCCCCCCCCCTGCGGTCCCCCTGCTTTTGGCACGCAATGGCAAAAAGGTTAGCCATCACTGTCCTACACCATTTCTGACAGAGGGCACAACTTCCGAAGGCAACTTCTGTTCCATGGGTTGATGGTTCTCACTGTCAGAAAAACCCTCCTTATTTCTAGATTGACTTTCTCCTTGATCAGTTTCCATCCATTGTTCCTTGTCTAGCCTTCGGGTGCTTTGAAGAATAACTTGACCCCCTCCTCCTCTCTGTGGCAGCCCCTCAAATATTGGAAGGCTGCTATCCTGTCTCCCCTAGTCCTCCTCTTTACTAGACTAGCCAGACCAAGTTCCTGAAACCGTTCATTGTATGTTTTAGCCTCCAGTCCCCTAATCATCCTGGTTGCTCTTCTCTGCATTCTTTCTAGAGTCTCAACATCTTTTTTATAATGTTACAGGCAGTTCCTACCTTTGGTTCTTGAGATGGCATTCTTAAAAAAAAACAAAAAAACCAAGGAGGCAAACAAAACTACATTGACAAGATAATTATAGATGTCAGACTCACAGAAATAGCAATACATACGGGAACCATGTTGTCTTTGAACATGTCATTCCACAGGTAAATAAAAAAAAACAAAACCAGATCTTTAATGAATTCTCTGCGCTGCTGATGAAAGGAGAAGCAAAGAAATAAAAACTCCTAGACCCATGATGGCGAACCTAGGGGACGCATGCCACAGGTGGCACACGTAGCCATATCAGTGGGCACCCGAGCTCAGCTGATTTTCGGGCCTCCTGGGCCCACCAGAAGTAGGGAAACAGGCTGTTTCCTGCCTCTGGAGGGCCTCGGGTGGTGGTGGGGAAGGGCTGTTTTTGCTGTCCCCAGCCTCCAGAGCCTCTCTAGGAGTCTGGGGAGGGCAAAACCAGCCTTCCCCACCCCACCGGAGGCTCCTGGAGGCCAGAAACAGCCCGTTTGCAAAATTCCAGTGGGACCAGAAGTTGGCAAACGGGCTGTTTCTGGCCTCCGGAGGGCCTCTGGGGGAGTGGGGAAGGCCGTTTTTGCCCTCCCCAGACTCCTAGAAAGGCTCTGGAGCCAGGTGAGAGAGAAAAATGGTCCTACCGGGGCATCGTGTGCCAGCAGCGGGGAGGGGGGAGGGGAGCGGGGTGTGGGGGGGGGCGCATAGAATTATGGGTCTGGGCATGTGCGTTCGTGACCCCCCAGCCCCCCTCCTGGCACACGATGGCAAAAAGGTTAGCCATCACTGTCCTAGACTTTCTAAGTAGGGAAGGGATAGCGAATGACCCAGATATGAAAGAAAAGGGCAAGTGGAAAGAAGAAAAAAAATCACCTTTATTGCTTTACCTTAAGACTGTAAGTCTGAAAAAAGGGAATGGAATGGAGTCGCTGGCTCCGTTGGCGTTAACACATTTAACCTGGTTTGAAGAATTTGCTTTTATTTTATCTTTTTTTTTTTTTAATTTGATTTATATGCCGCCCTTCTCCGGAGACTCAGGGAGGCTTACAATGCGCTAAGCAATAGCCTTCATCCTTTTGTATATTTATACAAAGTCAGCTTATTGCCCCCACAACTGGGTCCTCAATTTACCTACCTTAGAAAGGATGGAAGGCTGAGTCAACCTTGAGCCTTGGCGAGATTCGAACCCTGCAGTAATTGCAGGCAGCTGTCTTAATAACCAGCTTAATAACAGGGTGCCTTAAACCACTGTACTACCAAGGCTCTTTTTATCTTGTATTTGTTTGATTTCTAGGGGGACATGCTAATCTGTCGTCCAGTACTTGAGGGGCTGTCACAGAGAAAAAGGGGTTGACTTTTTCTCCAAAGCACCAGACAGCAAGAAAAGATGTAATGGGTGGAAGCTTGTTAAAGAGAGATCTGACCTAGAAGGAAGGAGAAATTTCCTGACCATGAAAACAATTAATCAGTGAAATAGCTTTGCCTCCTAGAGTTGTGAGTGCTCCATCACTGGAGGTCCGTTAAAAATAGACTGCATAACCATTTGACTGAGATGCAGAGGTGGTATTCAGCCGGTTCTCTAAAACCGGTAGCGGAAATTTTGAGTAATTTGGAGAACCGGCAAATACCACCACTGCCCGTGATCTATTTGCTGCCTCCCGAATCAGCTGATTGAATCTTCTTTTCTTGCCCTGCACATGGAGCTGGAAAGCAGGCTAGTGGGGGAAGGGAGGAAATGGAGATTTTGCAGTATCCTTCACATGCAATGCCCACCAAGCCAAGCCACGCCCACCAAGCCAAGCCCACACAACCGGTAGTAAAAATTTTTGAATCCCACCACTGCTGAGATCAATTAATCAGTGGAACAACTTGCCTCCCAGAAGTTGTGGATGCTCCATCACTGGAGGTTTTTAAGAAGAGAGTGGACAGCCACTTGTCCAGAATGGTATAGGACAGGGGTGAAATCCAGCAGGTTCTGGCAGGTTCTGGAGAACCGGTAGCGGACGTTTTGAGCAGTTCGGAGAACTGGCAAATACCACCTCTGGCTGGTCCCAGAGTGGGGTGGGAATGGGGATTTTGCAATATCTTTCCCTCAGGAGTGGGGTGGGAGTGGAGATTTTGCAGTATCCTTCCCTCAGAAGTGGGTGGAAGTGGAGATTTTGCAGTATCCTTCCCCCAGAAGTGGGGTGGGAATGGAGATTTTGCAGTATCCTTCCCTTGGAGTGGGGAGGGAATGGGGATTTTGCAGTATTCTTCCCCTGCTACGCCCACCAAGCCACACCATATCACGCCCACCAAGCCACGCCCACAGAACCGGTACTAAAAGAATTTGGATTTCACCACTAGTATAGGAACTTCTGCTTGAACAGCGGATTGGACTAGAAAACCTCCAAGATCCCTTCCAATTCTGTTATTCTGTTACAGATACGTATAACAGTTGGCTTAGTAACTGTTCAAAGTTACAACAGCACTGCAAAAGTGACTTATGGCCATTTCTCACACTTATGACCGCTGCAGCATCCCCATGGTCATGTATTTACATTCGGATGCTTGACAGCTGACTCACATTTATGACGGTTGCAGGGTCATGTGATCCATGTTTGTGACCTTCTGACAAGCAAATTCAATTAAGGAAGCCAGATTTCACTTAACAGAACCATGTTGTTCAGCGATTCGCTTAACAAACGTGGCAAGGAAGGTCGTAAAATGGGGCAAAATTCACTCAACAAATCCCTCACTTAGTGTCAGGATATTCATGAACTGGAATAGGCATAGCAACAGGTCAGTCAGCGGGGGACTGTTTGGTAACTGAAGCATAGTATTTGTTGCATGGGGCCATAAGAGACAGATTGGAGCCTGGGCGTGGCTTAACTGTTCTGTATATAAGCTTGAAGGCACTAGCTTCTCCCTCCTCCATTTTGCCTCCTCCATTTTGCTGCTTCCATTTGCTTGCCTCCTTTTGCTGCCCTCCATTTTGTGCTGTTCGTACTTGCTATTTCTCTGAAAAAGGCTACAAGGGTATTTGTATATGCCTTACGCGTTGTTATGTATATAAAGAAGTTTTGAATCCTGCTGAATTGTCCGACTGTGTGTGCTGCAACAAACTCTTAGCAACGTAAACTCCGGGTTCAATTGCGGGTCGTAAGTTGAGGACTACCCGTATTCTTCTTGACAGACTGAAATTGAGAAATTTGGTGGCGACTTGGGGATTTCCAGGAGGTTCCCCTCTAAGCCTACCAGGACGCCTCAGGCAATCTCAGGACCTCAGGTCATGCCCTAGCAAGACAACTGCACCGGTTTAACAAATCTCAGATCAAATTCTCTCTCTCAATTGCCGAGAAGAAAAAGAGGCCATTTCCGCCCCGGAGTTCAAAACACATAAAGCCCTTAAACCTCGCTGTCTTGCTTTGCTCTAGTGCAAAAAAAATAAAAATAAAAAAAATCAATGGCTCTTGTTAACAAGGTATAAAGCTGGAATCCTTTCGCTTGCCAGAACCTTCAAATGGAAATCTCTATATCTTGTTTTGCCTTCCAGGAAGCAACTAAATCCTCCAGGCATGGGCTCTGTAGTTCCTCCAGCCCCTTCCGCCATCTCACAACTGTGCTCTGGATCAGGGGTCTCCAACCTTAGCAACTTTAAGACTTGTGGACTTCAACTCCCAGAATTCCTCAGCCAGCAAAGCCTGTTTCTATATTACTGCTTTTTACACAAAAAAATCCCACATTTCCATATGTTTCTTTGCTGGGGAAGAAGAGCAAAGCATTTAAAACCTTTGGGATGTCAATTCCGTAATCAAATGTCTGTTCCAGTTTTTGCTTTCCACCTTCAGAGTCTGAAACACCCCCCCCCTCTTCAGCAGGATGTAAGACTTCGCACAAAATAGAATCAGAATCCTAAGGCTGAAAGGGACTTGGGAGGTCTTCTAATCCAGGGGTCTCCAACCTTGGCAACTTTAAGACATTGTTGTGACCCAGGCCCAAGTAGTTAGTATTAAACGCAAACAGTTCGAAAACAAACAGACTTTATTAGAACGGCAGAGAATTAACTCATTCTCAGCATAGTCCAAACTAAATTATAAGCAAATTCTTCAAAACACCATTCCTCAGTTTATCGCCGACCTGGATATAATTAGGCAAACTGCCAAAGGCTTTTCTTGGCAAAAGTTCAGAAGCAGAAGACGCCGACAAGAAATAAATACAGGGAAACAAGAAGCAATTCTCTCAACGTTGTTTTCCGACAAAGAGCCCAAGAGCCGTTGCTGGTTTTTTAAGCCTTATGGGAGGGGCCAATCATCTCTTGGCCTTACTCCCGAGTCGTCCTCTTTGCTGTAGCTGCTCCTGCCTTTTGGCAGCTCTTCTCATACGTGCACTAGGAACAGGCTCCTCCTCTTCCTCTGCCTCTCTACTGTCAGCCTCTGGAGGCTCCGGAGTCCGCATATCACTCCCCGATGGCCCTGGCCCCATCTCTGCCTCCGACGCAGAGCTCTCATCCGGGCCTTCCCCAGCCTCCAGGACTGGCCCATGTTCTTCCTCAGCCTCATCGTTGTCCAACTCCGCTGCCAACTCCGCAGGCTGCTAGCGGACCACAACAGACTTGTGGACTTCAACTCCCAGAATTCCTCATCCAGCACAGCCTGGCTGAGGAACTCTGGGAGTTGAAGCCCACAAGTCTTAAAGTTGCCAAGGTTGGAGACCTTGTTCTAGTCCAATGCTCAAGGAAGGAGACCTTATATCATCTCAGGCAAGTGGATGTCCAATCTTTTCTTGCAAACCTCCAATGATGGAGCACCCACAACTGTGGAAGGGAAACTGTTCCACTGGAAAACTGTACCATTGGTTTCCCCTCTTCTTTCAGCTCTGTGTGATTTTTTTAAAAAAAAAAAACACCATGACCCTTTTCCTCCTTATCTCTCTTATCTGGTGTTTCTTATTTCTTTTGTGTGCTGCTACTACTTTCTCATGAGGGACGTGGTGGCTCAGTGGCTAAGACGCTGAACTTGTTGATCAAAAGGTTGGCAGTTCAGCGGTTCGAATCCCTAGTGCCACATAACGGGGTGAGCTCCCGTTACTTGTCCCAGTTTCTGCCAACCTAGCAGTTCGAAAGGACATAAAAAATGCAAGTAGGAAAATAGGGACCACCTTTGGTGGGAAGGGAACAGCGTTCCGTGGGCCTTTGACGTTGAGTCATGCCAGCCACATGACCACAGAGACGTCTTCGGACAGTGCTGGCTCTTCGGCTTTGAAACGGAGATGAGCACCGCCCCCTAGAGTTGGGAATGACTAGCACATATGTGCGAGGGGAACCTTTACCTTTACCTTTTACTACTTTCTCCTTTTTTGCATGTTTCATAATGTTGCTTACGCCAAAATGGAAGAGCACGATGAATACATAAGGATGCACATGACAGAAAGAATAATTTTTCTCGCTCTGTAGATCCTCTATAATCAATAGCAAATTAGCCAGCCCTAAGAACTATATTTATTCTGTTGACAAGTGGGCAAAACATATAAAGATATCAACCTTTCTAATCCTCGTGGCTTAAAAGCGTGCAAGCAACGGCTAGAACAAAGTCAGAAAATCACGAGCTATATCCAAGAGATAAAAATCTCCATATCTGGTGCAGATTCTTCAGTATATCACTAATTATTAAGAGGTCAGTGTCATCGCAGAAATCTCGGTAGACTGGGTGGCTCTCATGGATTTGGTCAATCAACGTTTTCACATCAATTTTTTTAGTAAGTCAGGAAAGATATAATAGACCAGGTTGCCAATCATATTCATGTCACATGAAGCACTGCCTCCTAATAGTTAAGGATGGTACTGGTCACTCTTAACTCATTTTAGCCAGTATTCCCAAGGGTGACCCTAGCCTAGTTTTATTTGGGATTCCAATGTTTAATCTAGAATAGTGTTTCTTAATCTAAAGCAGTGTTTGCTCTAGAATGCTTCATCTAGAGCAGTGTTGCTCAACCTAGGCTTAATCTAGAGCAGTGTTTCCTAACCTAGGCCATTTTAATGCTTAACCTAAAGTTTATTTAATGCTTAACCTAGATCTTAATCTAGACTGCTTAATCTAGAGCAGTGTTTCCTAACCTAGGCCATTTTAATGCTTAACCTAAAGTTTATTTAATGCTTAACCTAGATCTTAATCTAGACTGCTTAATCTAGAGCATTTTTAGACGGGTGGACTTCAACTCCCAGAAGTGATGCTTAATCTAGAGCAGTGTTTCTCAAACTATGATATTTGAACACTTAATCTAGAGCTTAATCTAGAACAGTGTTTCTCAACCTAGGCCATTTTAAAACGGGTGGACTTCAACTCCCAGACTTGATGCTTAATCTAGAACAGTGTTTCTCCAACCAGGACATTTTAATGCTTAACCTAAAGTTTATTTAATGCTTAACCTAGATCTTAATCTAGACTGCTTAATCTAGAACAGTGTTTCTCAACCTAGGCCATTTTAAGACGGGTGGACTTCAACTCCCAGACTTGATGCTTAATCTAGAACAGTGTTTCTCCAACCAGGACATTTTAATGCTTAACCTAAAGTTTATTTAATGCTTAACCTAGATCTTAATCTAGACTGCTTAATCTAGAGCATTTTAAGACGGGTGGACTTCAGCTCCCAGACTTGATGCTTAATCTAGAACAGTGTTTCTCCAACCAGGACATTTTAATGCTTAACCTAAAGTTTATTTAATGCTTAACCTAGATCTTAATCTAGACTGCTTAATCTAGAGCATTTTAAGACGGGTGGACTTCAACTCCCAGAAGTGATGCTTAATCTAGAGCAGTGTTTCTCAACCTGAGCCATTTTTAAGATGGATGGACTTCAATGCTCAGAATTCTGGGTATTGAAGTCCACCCGTCTTCCAATGGCCCAGGTTGAGAAACACAGCCCTAGAGGTGTTGCAAGCAAACAGACCGTTGCCTGCATCCTACCGACGAGAAAATACATTCAATGTCAAAAGGCAACATATGAAGCAACGGATGGCTGTGATGGAACCAAGGTGGTTTGCAAGGATAAAACGGTACGGGAAGATAGGGAGAACTCAGCTGCTGTAAATTAGCTTTGGTTGATTCCTTCTTTCCTTATCTCATGCCATACTTTTCTTACTCTTCTGCGCCTGGTATAATGCTGCTTATCTCAAAAGGGAAATAAAATACAGCATCAGGTACATACCAGATGCCGAATTGTTCAGCGTGCCGCATGCCAATCCTTTCACTTGCACTATTGACATAGAATGTAGAAAATCTACTTGCCTTTGCAGAATATACACAGCTGGGGTCCTTTTTGACAATAGAGTGTCACCTCCTAGAGCTACCAGAACAAATCCTTCAGCCGCTGTGAATAATTTCCAACCTTTGCACGTGCCACCCCCTCCCCACATTCTGCCTTTCCTCCTCCTGCACCCAAATCACCTTTCAGCTTAGACCAGGTCAGCCCGCGATCGATCTTCAAGCAGCGTGTGGCCCCCCCCGACTGTTGCTCTTCATGACGTGCCTGTGGAGTGACAGGGCCCGGGCAGGCCATTTCTTGAGTGGTTGTCATTCCAGGCCAGCAAGTCAGCCGAACCCACTAGCTAAGAGGCCACATTGTGATGTCACCTGTCTCCCTGGACTGCCTTTGAAGCTAACCTAGGCTATTGCTTTTGAGTTGACTCAAGAGGAGACAAAGTTCAGCTTCTCACTGGACCTGCCCAGTTTCAAAGTCCTCACCACCTTCTTGATAGTTAAGAGTCATTGACTCATCGAATATCGGCGAGATTCATACAACGAAACCAGAGAGCCAGAACGAAGCCAACCACAGGATGGCTTAAGCTCAGTATGTGAGCCAAGGGAGAGATCTCAAGGAATCAGATCAAGATCTGAAGATCAAAAGGACAGGATCCAGGAGCGGCCTCTTTCCTAGTTGCTTGAAGAGACCTTCTGAAGCTAGTCTTCAACTTTAACGTTTGGGTTAGAGAACTTCCCTACCAGACATAGCACAGCTCTCCTTCTAATTCCCACCCTTTAGCCTTGAATTCCAACCTTAACGTCAGGCCTGCCATCTTGAGCTTCTTCGCTTCGCTGGCATCCTGCCATAAAATGCAAAGGAGGGAGGAAGGAATTTTGGGAAGTAAAGTTCAGGTTTGGGAATGGGGAAAACAAAAGGAGGAGACAAGCTGACAAGAAGCAGAGATGTCAAACCGGAATAAGAGAGCCGCCAAGGACATACGGCCTGGGAACAGAATGTGAAACTACATCGAGAGGCGCCAAACCTCAAAGCAGTTCTCAAAACATCAAAAAGGAATACTACTGGACACTGATGAACTGGTCAAGGGGAGAGGGCCAGGGAAAGGGGAAAAAAGTGTAGCTATTGTGCGGTAATACTCAGATCTAGCTTTACTTTCGCTGCAACCGCTTAACTTTAGTAAAAGAACGTTTCTCTCCAACCAAATGGAGTCGAGGGTCTTTCTTTCCTAAATGTCTAAGCCGGGACAGGTCTGACACCTAAATTGCACCTCCCACTTCTTCACTGTCTAGTACTATTTCTAGAAAAATTCTATACATTCTCACTTGCCTCTGTCCTGAGCCGGGCATTGTTATGTACCCAAAACAAACAAGACTTTTTTTCTCTGTTTTAAAATACAAGTTGCATTCCTTTTCCGGTTTTATGTGACCTTTCCACTAACACAAATATCTGAGTCACGAACTGCATTATAAATTCCAGTCGAGGGCGAATATAAGCACGTGAGCATACTGCCACTTGTGTATAGGGCTGAGAAAGTTGACTAACTAGATAACTATTTGAAGACTAACTTTTCTCTCGCATTCCTTTTTTTATGAATTTACAAGAATGAATGAGAGCCATGAATTCACATCATGGTACAAAAATTTTCAACAGTGCATCAGAAAGGGGCTCTCAAATTTTCTAATGCTAGAGCTGTCCAAGGTAGCTCACACAGTCAAAGCAACATGCAATTTTGATGATAGTCCTACTATGCTTGAAGTAAAAAAAAAAAAAAAAGACAAACACACACATACAACCGCCAGTTGGTTATGGCCTGGAGGAAATTATCACTAACAGCTTAACAACTCATGTAGTGTGACGTGTGTCAGAGTTCCAAGTAATCTACCTATATAGCGTCAACATTGTCAACGTGAGCTCAAGCAACTTGATTAATTTCTGGGTTTTGTACAAATCAATGACTGCACTAATGATCTGAAGAATGTCACCTGAACACAGCCACCAAGTTTAGGAACAGAACAAATAATTAAAAGAACAATTTCCACATACTGTGGCCCATTGAATCTGCAGAAAAGCAGAACTTCAAGCCAGCATCTTGAGGTGGGGCTGGAAAAGCTCTCACTGTGAGGCCCAGGCGAAGCAAGACAGAGGGACCCTTCTTCCAGAGCCAATTGCGTATTTGAAACGATGAATGCATGTTGTTCATACTCTTGCGATTGCTCCTAGATGGGGGGGGGGCAGCACAAAACACGCATTGACCAGAAGGCAAGCTGGAGAGATTGATCCGTACCACTCACTCCTTAAGATATCACAGAGCGGTGGTGGCGCAGTGGTTAGAATGTGGTATTGCAGGCTGTCTCTGCCCACAGTCTGGAGTTCAATCCTGACTGGCTAAAGATTGACTCAGCCTTCCATCGTTCCGAGGTGGGTAAAATGAGGACCCAGATTGTTGGGGGCAATATGCTGACTCTGTAAACCGCTTAGAGAGGGCTGGAAAGCACTGTGAAGCGGTATATAAGTCTAAGTGCTATTGCTGATTAGCTGTGGTGGCGCAGAGGTTAGAATGAAGCATTGCAGGCAAACTGCCCACTGTCAGCAGTTCGTTCCTGACTGGCTCAAGGTTGACTCAGCCTTCCATCCTTCCGAGGTGGGTAAAATGATGACCCAGATTGTTGGGGGAAATGTGCTGACTGCTTAGAGAGGGCTGCAAAGCACTGTGAAGCAGTATATAAGTCTAAGTGCTATTGCTATTCCTATCTCCCCACCCACCAAAAAACTCCCTACCATGTCTGCTTAATATTTCCCTTTTTCTAGACACACAAACAAATGTAGAACTGAAACTCTAACAGCCACCATTTGGGCTTTTCTATGAACAGTCTGTGTAGGAGAAGAGCAGGCAGAGATGGGGGATGGAGTTAAGTATGTCATCAGTTTAGAGCCGTTAGGTTGCCACAAATGGCCCAGGTCCAACCTCTCTTGAATTCCATTGGCCCATATCTGGCGCCAAGGTAGTACTGAACCTCAGTTGATTAGATTCTTGTGTTTAAGGTTCAGCAATAAATCTTTTGAACTGCAACATAATTTATGGTCCTGATCGTTAGCGCCCGACACTGTGGAGTCAACCCAAAAAAACATCGTTAGAAATACAGACTTCTGCTTGATTATGCTCAGCAACATGCTAGCTTTTTGCTTTTTTTTTTTTAACCTAAACATCTAAAAATAATCAGATGGACCAGAGAAACTGGTAGATGCCAAGGATGGTGTTGGCAGACAGACTAGTCTAAGACCAATCTAAGACATGGGTGAACTTAGGCGGGCCACCAATCTGGCTTAACATGAAGCTACTTCATATGCTGCTCTTTAAAATCCCTGTAGAGATAGTTTTCAATGTACAATCATTCGTTTAGCGATCGTGTGATTCATTTTAACTGAGCAATTCACTTAACTGAGCGATTCACTTAATGACCATTGCAAAAAAAAAAGGTTGTAAGATCGGGCATGGCATGGCTCAGTTAACAGTTGCTTTGCTTAACAGCAGAAGTTCCAATCCGAATTGCAGTTGTAAAACAAGGACTATGTTTATTACAAACTGAGAAAGAGCAAGTTCCCTTTTTCTGATTAAGATAAATACATGAACAGGATATTAGCCACCGACTTTAAGGATCGCTGCTCACACAATTTTAGTTACCAAACTACTGTATTATCAATACACTGAACAAATAAACACACGTTATCAAGGCATACACAGAGGGGCTTCATTTGCATAAGGCAGTGATGGCTAACCTTTTTGTTGTTGCGTGCCTGCACCCATAGCGCAATGCGCATGCGCCCCCCTGTGCATGCGTGCACGACCCGCCCCCCCCATGACCCGTACATGCACGAGCAACCCCTACTGCCCTGTTTTGGGCCTAGTAGGCTTCCTTGCAGCCTCCTGGGACCAAAATGTGGCCGCGGGAAGACCCCCCTGAGGCCCATTTTTGGTCCCAGGAGGCTTCAGGAAGGCCTGCTAGGCCCAAAACGGATTGCGGGGGGTGAAGTAACCCCTCACAGCCCATTTTGGGCCCCCGAAGGATGCAGGGAGGCCTACTAGGCCCAAAACGGGCCGCGGGGCCACGCACCGCACCACCCCAATGCTCACCCCATTCCCACGCATTCACACACGACCCCATCCCCCATGCATGCGTGCGCGACACACACACCCTGCCGTCCGCGCATGCACAGGAGAGACCCGAAAATCAGCTGGCCTGCAGGAGGCGCACGCATATGTGGGGTGGAGCTGAGCCCACGTGCCCGCAGAGAGGGCTCTGCGTGCCACCTGTGGCACACATGCCATAGGTTCGCTATCACAGGCATAACCTCATTGGTATGGGATGGCAAAAAAAAAAAAAAAAAACAACCAACCCATCGCCCACAGCACATTATCATGGAGCTCCAGCCTCCTGATTTTTTTTGCTTCTCTTTAGATCAGTTTCAAAGAGGAAAAAGCCAGCAGCATCCCGATTCAAAAGGAAGCAGCTAGAAACAGGGAGCTAAGCATGCAGAGATTTGATACCCATCTCATTCGCACAACGTGGCAATCTTTGGCGGGCCTCCTCTCTCAGCTCTTTACTGGTAGAAATGCAACCTGCTGAGCTTCAGGGGGAAAGCGAGGCTGTTTGCACACATTCCGTTCAGAGCTGCCAGCGGGAAAGCTTTGCTCAAGCAGATTGTCCAAACATCCGAGCACTTTAGCGGGGGGGGGGAGAGACACCCCCACCCCCCCCAAGTCTATTTGCAAAATAGGGAGTTTTTTTCTAGACAGAGAACATAGAATAACGGAATCGGAAGGGACCTTGAAGGCAGGGGTGGGATTCTGCTGGTTCGGACTGGACTTAATGCTAAAAGGGCATTAAGAGTTGTTAACCTAATCTTGCGTAGCTTCTTCTCTGGTAATGTTGTACTACTAACTAGAGCATGCAAAACGTTTGCTAGACCAATTCTTGAATACAGCTCATCTGTCTGGAACCCGCACTGCATATCAGATATAATCGAGAGAGTCCAGAGATATTTTACGAGAAGAGTCCTCCATTCCTCTAACCGCAATAAAATCCCTTATGCCACCAGACTCCAAATTTTGGGCTTAGACAACTTAGAACTACGCCGACTTCAGTCTGACCTAAGCATAGTACATAAAATTAGCTGCCACAATGTCCTTCCTGTCAGTGACTACTTCAGCTTCACCCACAACAATACACGAGCAAATAATAGACACAAACTCAAGGTAAACTGTTCCAAACTCGATTGCAGAAAATACGACTTCAGCAACAGAGTGGTCAATGCCTGGAATGCACTACCTGACTCTGTGGCTTCTTCCCAAAACCCCCAAAACTTTAACCTTAAACTGTGTACTGTTGACCTCACCCCATTCCTAAGAGGTCTGTAAGGGGCGTGCATAAGCGTACCAGTGTGCCTACCGTCCCTGTCCTAATATTCCTTTTTACTCT
The DNA here is from genome assembly GCF_059756535.1 of Pantherophis guttatus. Taxonomy (NCBI): domain Eukaryota; kingdom Metazoa; phylum Chordata; class Lepidosauria; order Squamata; family Colubridae; genus Pantherophis; species Pantherophis guttatus. Next base: position 11,228,263 of record NC_142076.1, on the reverse strand, counting down.
TACTCTTTTCATGTATTCAAATTATGTTTATATTTTTACCTGTTATCTTATATATGCTTGACAAATAAACTTATGATCATGATTATGATTATGGTTCATAATCCAAACCGGTTGTTCCAAGGACTGGCTGACCTGGGCGAAAAATGGCCTACCAGAAGTCCGGAAAAGGGCCTATTTCCGGCCTCCGGAGGGCCTCCGGAGGGCCTCTGGAGCCCGGGGGAGGCAGTTTTTGCCCTCCTGGAGCCTCCAGGAAAGCCTCTGGAGCCTGGGAAGGGCGAAAAACGGGTCTACCGGAAGTCCAAGAATGGGCCCATTTCCGGCCCCCAGAGCGCCTCTGGTGCCTGGGGGAGGCTGTCTTCACCCTCCTGGAGGCTCCAGGAAAGCCTCTGGAGCCTGGGGGAGGCTGTCTTCACCCTCCTGGAGGCTCCAGGAAAGCCTCTGGAGCCTGGGGAGGATGAACCCCCCCCGCCGTGTTGCAGGAGGCCGAGTAGGCCACACCCCCATGGCCACGCCCACCCAGCAACTGGGCGGCGAACCAGTTGCTGAAATTTTTCAATCCCACCCCTGCTTGGAAGTCTTCTAGCCCAACCCCCTGTGTCAAGCTCTATCTTGTTTTTGCTTCCAGAACTTCCAGAACTAAATCCTCCAGGCATGGGCTCTGTATTCCTCCGGCCCCTTCCGTCATCTCACAACTGTGCTCTGGATCCATAATACGCAACTCTATTGCGAGGGTCATAGCCAGAGGCCCTCCCTTCTCTTGCCGGTCTCCTTGACTGAGCTTCACGTCGCTTCCCAACTCATCTGGCAGGAGAAAAAGGCTGGTTCTGCCTGCTTTAGACAATACCACCTCCGTTTAATTTCGAAATAGGATTTTCTTTCTGCAGCTAACTTTGGGCTCAAAACTGTGGCTGAATTTGAGTAACAAAAGAACAGAGTTGGAAGGGACCTTGGAGATCTTCTAGTCCAACCCTCTGCTTAAGCAGGAAACCCTATATTATTTCAGAAAAATGGTTGTCCAATCTCTTCTTTAAAACCTCCAGTGATGGAGCACCCACAACTTCTGGAGGCAACTTGTTCCACTGATTCATTGTTCTAACTGTCAGGAAATTCCTCCTAAGTTGCTTCTCTCCTTGATGAGTTTCTACCCGTTGCTTCTTGTTCTGCCCTCAGGTGCTTTGGAGAATAGCTTGACTCCCTCTTCTTTGTGGCAGCCCCTGAGATACTGGAAGACTATCATGTCTCCCCTGGTCCTTCTGTTCATTAAACTAGACAAACCCAATTCCAGCAACCGTTCTTCATAAGTTTTAGCCTTCAGCCCCCCCTAATCATCCTCGTTGCTCCTCTGCCCTCTTTCCAGTGTCTCGTTTCTAAGCGAGGCAAAGTGACAAGAGCATCAACAGTGGGAAGTTATGCCAGGACCTGCTGAAAGCAGCCACCTTGGAGATCGGCTGCCAAAACCATGCTAGGAAGCAAGTCACCCAAAGCGAAGGAAAGGAGGAAGCCTGACAGAGATACAAATCAAAACCAAAAGTGCATCTTGTACTTTCTTGGCAAGGCTCGGAGGTTGCATCTGTGATTTGCAAGGCCAAAGCTCACCAATTCAATTGTTCAATCAGAATAGAGCTCCTGCACCAACCTGCAAGCCAAAACGGGATGCGGGGGCCCGTGCAAGCCCCCCCCCGTGCCCCATTTTGGGCCTGGAAAGCCTCCTGCACCAATCTGGAAGCCAAAATGGGGTGCATGGGAGCTGGGGCACATGCACAGAGGACGTGTGCGTATGTGCGGGGTGGATGGGTGCTCGCATTGCATTTTGGGGTTCGGGCACGTGAATAGCACATCCGAGCTTTGGGCGCTCAGCACCAAAAAGGTTAATCATCACTACCCTTATTCTCCTTATTCCCTCCCACCCACCATTAAAGGCAATGAAACCGCTAAGCTGAATCTCTGACCGTCCTTTAGTTTTCTTAAGCCATCCTTGCATTGTGATTTATTAGAGCAATTAAGAGAGTTGGGTGGGTGGGGGGGAGTCATTATAGATTGAAAGCCTTGAACCGCTTCAGGGTAATCCATGTGTTGAACAGGCTGGCCTCACCTCTGAGCAACTCTTGAGCATTGAAGTAATAATGGAGAGTCCAAGGGGCTTTGATCTAAAACCGCCTACCCAGCTAATTGGTCCTAGAAAATGTCCGATTGCACATTTTAAGATCAAAGCCTCATTGGATGAATACCATCTAAAAAGTCCCATTGGAAGAATGCGATCCGGCTCTCCCCAGCATGGCCGGCTGGGGTAATTCTGGGAGTTGAAGTCCACAAGAAACATGGATCTAATTAGAGCTAGAAACTGTACACAACACAATGCAGGCTGACTTTTTTTTATTATTATTTATTTGATTTATATGCTGCCCTTCTCCGGAGACTCAGGGCGGCTTACAGTGCGTTAAGCAATAGCCTTCATACTTTTGTATATTTATACAAAGTCAGCTTATTGCCCCCACAAACTGGGTCCTCAATTTACCTACCTTAGAAAGGATGGAAGGCTGAGTCAACCTTGAGCCTTGGAGAGATTCGATCTTACTTTAATTGCAGACAGCTGGTGTTAAATTACAGTGCTTCTGTCTGTTGAGCTAAACCAGGCTTTAACCTCTTTATTCTCCACAAATGGAGAAGAAGTGCCAAAAGTGGACATGAAGAAAACAGGTGTTATGTTTTAAATATTTGCAAGCATACTGTATATACAGAATGAAATAGGAATAGGAATAGGAATAGGAATAGGAATAGGAATAGGAATAGGATAGGATAGGATAGGATAGGATAGGATAGGATAGAATAGAATAGAATAGAATAGAATAGAATAGAATAGAATAGAATAGAATAGAATAGCAATAGCAATAGCAATAGCAATAGCAATAGCAATAGCAATAGCACGTAGACTTATATACCGCTTCACAGGTGCTTTTACAGCCCTCTCTAAGTGGTTTACAGAGTCAGCCTCTTGCCTCCAACAATCTGGGTCTTCATTTTACCAACCTTGGAAGAATAGAAGGCTGAATCAACCTTGAGCCTGGTGGTATTCGAACTGCCAAATTGCAGGTAGCCAGCAGGCAGGCAGAAGTAACCTGCAGTACTGCATTCTAACCACTGCGCCACCAAAGCTGGAATAGAATAGAATAGAATAGAATAGAATAGAATAGAATAGAATAGAATAGAATAGAATATTGGAATGAAGAATGGAATGGAGTGGAGTGGAGTGGAGTGGAGTGGAGTGGAGTGGAATGGAATGGAATGGAATGGAATGGAATGGAATGGAATGGAATAGAATAGAATAGAATAGAATAGAATAGAATAGAATAGAATAGAATATTGGAATGAAGAATGGAATGGAATGGAATGGAATGGAATGGAATGGAATGGAATGGAATAGAATAGAATAGAATAGAATAGAATAGAATAGAATAGAATAGAATAGAATAGAATACTTTATTGGCCAAGTGTGATTGGACACACAAGGAATTTGTCTCTGGTGCATAAGCTCTCATTGTACATAAAAGCTATAAGTGATAAATCACGATCATAGTCATCATAAAAATAGATTCATCATAAATCATAAGATACAACACTTAGTGATGGTCATAGGATACCAAATAAGCAATATATGCTTATTTTATTAACTTGCCATTCGGACTACTGACCGATTCTGAGCAGCTCACTATCCTGCCATATGTGTACAGGATTAAAGAATTAAGAAAAGGGAGGGAAAAAAATACAACACCTATAAATAACAGACGTTAATATTAACAAATTAATAGCCAAATATTCCTGCATTGAGGAGCTATAAAAGCTAATAAAATCAGTCTGCGTACACTGGAGGAATCTCGCTCAATTTGTCTCCCTCTCCAAAGCCGGTTGAAACAAACAGATTTTGACTGCTTCCCTGAATCTCAATAAGTGGGAGGGAGGATCTCTGGAGAGATCCAGTTCCAGAGACCCATTAAGAGTGACAACTAGCAGCTTGAATCATATCAGGAAGCTGAACAGAAACCAGGGGGGTTCCTAGGGGAAACAGCAACACACCAATTGTGGGTGTTGTGGTCTGCCAGCAGCCTGAGGAGCTGGCAGCGGAGTCGGACAGTGAGGAGGCTGGGGAGAAACATGAGGTTTCGGTACCTGTGAGCATCTTCTCCCTTTCCTGTTAGGTTATTTTTTTAAATATTTTTTTAATGGCTAAGCCAGGCACTATACAGATAATGGACATTTGTTATTAAAAAAAAAAAAAATAGGGCCCTTGGGCATAAGGAGCCTGGTGGCGCAGTGGACTAAGTGCTGTTAAAGTAGCACTTAGTTGCCAGCTGCCTGCAATTACTGCAAGTTCAAATCTCACCAGGCTCAAGGTTGACTCAGCCTTCCATCCTTTCGAGGTAGGTAAAATGAGGACCCGGATTGTGGGGGCAATAAGCTGACTTTGTATAAAAAAGAACACCGCTTAGGGGGGGCCAAAAGTCCTACTAAGCAGGTATTTACAAAAGTATGAAGGCTATTGCTTATGCACTGTAAGCTGCCCTGAGTCTCCGGAGAAGGGCGGCATATATAAATCGAACTAATAAATAAGGAACAGTCATAAGGAAGATTTTATATGGCAGATAAGACAAGATTCTTCCTCCCCCTCCCAACCATTTACGACAGCTACATTTACTATATTTATCCAAAAGGAAGATTATTAGGGTGGTTTCCCTCCCCCCACCCTCTCCTCTCAAAATAATTACACCTTTGAAACAGAAAATGAAAAGGAGCTACTAAAATAAAAGAAAAAAAAAGAAGCGATTTCTATGCTGCCAAGAGATTCAGGACTTTAGAAAAATGCAAGGAGTCCATGAATGGAGAGCATCTTCTCCCAATGGACTCCAGACATTCACATAATGGACACTGGTTTCCCCTTCTCTCTGGCTTCTACACCTAGATAACATTCCTTCCCTTCCTTTTTCTTTTCTCTTCTTTTCCCTCTCCTTTCCATTTCTTTCCTTTTTTCTTGTTTTCCTTTCCTTCTCGTCTCTTATTTTCCTTTCTTTTCCTCTTCTTTTCCTTTCCTTCTCTTTCCTTTCTTTCCTTCCTTTCCCTCTCCATTTCTTTCCTTTCCTTCTCTTCTTTTCCTTTCCTTTTCTCTTCTTTTCTTCCTTCCCTTCCCTTTTCTTTTCCTTCTCTTTCCTTTCCTTCCTTTCCCTCTTTTCCATTTCTTTCCTTTCTTCTTTTCTCTTCCTTCCCTTCCCTTCCCTTCCCTCTTCGTTTCCTTTCCTTTTCTCTTCTTTTCCTTTCCTTCTCTTCTTTTCCTTTCCTTTCCTCTTCTTTTCCCTTCCTTCTCTTCTTTCCCTTCCCTTCCCTTTTCTCTTCTTTTATTTCCCTTCCTTTCCCTCTCCTTTCCATTTCTTTTCTTTCGTTCTCTTTTCTCTTCCTTCCCTTCCCTTCCCTTTCTCTCTCTCCTAGTTCATTCTCATTTCCTTCCCTTCATTTTCCTTTCCTTTCTGTTCCTTCCTTTCTCTCTCTCTCCTAGCTTCTCCTCATTCCCTTCCCCTTCCCAGATTGCTTTTCTCTCACGTCTTAATCTCCACCTTTTTCTTTTTCTTCTTCGCTAGAAAGCCCTGTGCGCGCGTTAAGGATGAGTGCGTTTGTGTGTTGATGTGTGTTGAGACAGAGCGGCCTATACAATGCTGACAACTGTGCATTGTTAGGCAGTGCCTAGATACGGGGTGGGGGTGGGGATTCATTGTAGAGATGGGGTCCCTCTTCTTATAGGCATCTCATTTTAACAAGCAAGTCAGCCACTCAAATATGTATGACAAATCAACAGTTCTGATCCAGCCCTTTTGGGGAAGGTGACTTCTGGCTAATTGGTGTAGGGCAGGGGTCAGCAACCTTAAACACTCAAAGAGCCACAAAGGTCCTAACTGGAAGCCCCCCATTCAACTCTGGAGCTGACCGGAGGTCCGGTTCTCCCACCATAGAGTCTCCTCCTAGCGAGGCGTCCTTTTTCCTCTGCCTGTCCTAACCGAAAGTGCTATCAATTGTGGAGCTGATCGGTGACAGGGAGCCGCAGCAGAGGAATAAAAGAGCTACATGTGGCTCCAGAGCCACAGGTTGCCGACCCCTGGTGTAGGGAGATGACCAGGCTGAACCCACCACGTAAGAGACCTAAGTCCAGCCCCCATTGAAGTCTGCTGACTCTTATCTGGTGCCAATTCGCCTTGACCATTAGTAGTTCAGATTCTTGTTTATAGGTAGCATGAAATCAACTTGTAGTACTTTTGAACTCTATCCTGGTTCCTGGCTTCTTGCAGCCGATGATAGGTTTATAGATATATACCAGGCAGTCCTCGAGTTACGACCACAATTGAGCTCAAAAGTTATGTTGCTAAGTGAAACGTTTTGTTAAGCGAGTTTGCTCCCCATTTTACAACCTTTCTTGCCACGGTTGTTAAGTGAATCGTTGCATTTGTTAAAAGTTAGTAACACGGTGGTTAAAGTGAATCTGGCTTCCCCATGGACTTTGCTTGTCAGAAGGTCGCAAAAGGGATCATGTGACCCCCCCCAGGACACTGCGACTGTCATAAATATGAACCAGTTGCCAAGCGTCTGAATTTTGATCACGCAACCATGAGGACGCCTCAACAATCCTAAGCGCGAAAAACGGTCATAACTCACGTTTTTCAGTGCCATTATAACTTCGAGCAATCGCTAAATGAACAGTTGTAAGTCACGACCTACCTGTGCATCTATGCCAGGGGTGAAATGCTCCCGGTTCGGACCGGATCACCCTATCCAGCAGTGATGGCGGTGGGTGGTTCGGAGAACCGGTAGCAAAAATCCCTGCGCCCCCCCCCATGCCCAGCTGAGCCACGCAATCATCAGAGGCTTTTTTTTTTTTTTTTTAAAAAGCATTTTTTCTACAACCTCTTCGGCCGAAAAAAATGCTTTTAAAAGTAAAAAAAAAAAAAAGCCTCTGATGATCGTGCGGCTCAGCTGGGATCGCCAGAGGCTTTTCAAAGCATTTTTTTCTGCAACCCCTTCGGCCGAAGAGGTTGTAGGAAAAAAAAAATGCCTTTAAAAGCCTCTGGCGATCCCAGCCGACTTGCCTGATCGTCAGAGGCTTCTAAAAGCATTTTTTTCTACAACCTCTTAAGGTTGTAGAAAAAATGCTTTTAAAACTTAAAAAAAAAAAAAAAAAAGTTGGCCATGCCCACCCAGTCACATTACTCCTCACCACCACCAAGCCAAGCCCACAGAACCGGTAGTAACAAATTTTAGATTTCACCCCTGATCTATGCATATACATACTCAAGCATTTATCACACACACACTGTTTAGGAGAGGAAGTGTAAATCTCTGGAAGCAGCCACTCTCGGTTGACAAGGTAGAAAAGCTAAGGAAAAAGTAGAGGTTGCGCGCGCATGTGTGTTTTATTTGTTTACTGAAAGGATCGTCTTAAAATTCGGTACGTCTTCTTTCTGGGTAAATACAGAATTCCTAGCTGGTTAGTGTTTTGTGTTATTGTTGTTGTTGTTGTTTTTTTAAAAAAAGAACTTGTTACAAGGTAGAAGGCTAAACTAAGCAGAAGAAAACACAAGAAGCTGCCTTACCTAAAATGAAACCGGGCTGATGCTCCATTAAGCTCAGCATCCTATTACAGGCTAGCAGCAATTCTCCAGATATTGAAATGGAAACTTCCCTGCCTCTATTTGGGGATATTGGGGATTAAACTTGGACATTTTTGCATGCGAGGCAAGCAGTCCGTGACTGAGCTGTAACCCTTCTTCTCTTAGGAGAAGAAAAAGAAAAAGGATGGTAAACAAAGAATGCTCTGTGGATGTGATGGAGACCAGGAGCTCTTCCCCATCCTGGTACCCGTTTAGACGGATGGGGACAATGGTGAAATCCTCCGCGGATTGCCACGGGTTCACTGCCCGCGCATGCGTGGTGCGCACCAAAAGTGCACTGCACACCCGTATGTGCAGTGCGCGCCAAAAGCATGCTGCGCACACGCACATGTGCAGTGTGCAACAAAAGCACGCTGAGTGTGCATGCACAATACATGCCAAATGCACGCGTTGCGCGGAAAAAGAACACTTAACAATGTAAGTAGAACAGCGGAGGGGAGAACAGCTACGCCGCGCGATTTAGCTTTAGGATTTCCTGCTTTCTAGTAAATATAAACCATGCGGCACAGCTAATCGTTGGAAATACCAGTTCAGACGAACTGGTAGCTTTTTTTAATTACCGGTTCACCCGAACCAGTAGCTTTTCAACTACCGATTCTCCTGAACCGGTAGCTTTTTTTTTTTTACTATGGGTTCGCCCGAACTGGTAGTTTTTATCACTATTAGTGTGCCTGAACTGGTGCGAACCGGTAGCATTTCACCCCTGGATGGGAACTATAATTCTTGGAAAACCCCTCCAGACATACCAAACTGAAAAGAATTTATATTTAAGTGTCTTTGTTCCAGATGCCTCGGTTTTCAGCTTGTTTCTCCCACTCCCTCCAGGAAGCACCAGAATCCAGAGGCCATCTTATATCAATTACACTGGGAAAGATGCACTCCTCAGCCCACAGAGACCATTTTCCAACGCTGGCGATGAAGCCATCGTTGGACCCCACTTCTCAAACGAGTAGAATTTGCAGCGTTTTTTACCTTCCACCTTGGCCTCCAAGCCTAACCATGAAGAAGAGACAAAAATAACGCGGCCTCTGTAAAGAGCGCTAGGATTCAGAGGCACAAACACAAATTACTGTGTTTGAACATCTTTGGCCATTATTTCCCCTTATTTAAAAAAAAATAGCTTTTTCTTCACGGTTTGCATCAAGTCAAACAGAGTCATCTCAGAAGGGAGTTGGAGAAGAGCCGAGATAACATGTTAGGTCTAATATCTTGGAGGAAAGAAAAGCCCTTTGGACTTGCAGCATATAATAAAGTTGAACAATTAGAATTTTCTACGGTAGGCTAACTTAAACAGCTATTTGTTTACAAAGCTATTCCTTTGCGCGTGGTGCTTTTAAGACGTGGGGCATAACTGGGGTGAGCACAATGCTTGTAAGCAGCAGGGACCTAAGGTCATATCACACGTATGCACAGGACTGCCTCCCGATCCAGTTTCGTGCAATAAAACAGGGGCGCCTTCCCCATAGTCAAGCTGTATTGGTGTTATCCCAGGCAGCCAGAAACTGGAAGACAATTTTAAGTTGTTGGTTTTTTTTTTCCTCCCCTTATCATGCTCTGCCTGGAAACCTCAACACAACATAGGCCTAATTAATACTAGGGGAAAAAACCCCCACTGAATGGAAGCCTCTTCTCCCCGGACGTCGTAGATTAAAACTCAGTAGCCTGGTTTGAAACGATAAGAGATTCGCAGGAAAAGCCAAGGTCTTCTTCTCGGGAGCTTCTCGGAGAAATCGCGCAGCCTGTTGGGAAAGGCAGATTTGGACAAGGCGGCTGAGAAGCCAGCTCGACAAAAAAAAAGAGGGCAGAAACGCCCACCGCTGAGCTTCCTTGTTTCAACGCGTCCGAAGTAAAAGGAGGTTGATAGACCTGGTTCAGGGTATATAGATCTTAACTGTACATCGGACACCCCCGGCTGCGTTGAAAGAAGAAAGAGTGTTCTCGCTCAGATACGCTGCAGATTGGAAAATTAGCTCCTGTTCAACCAAGGGATTAAACCCAGAAAGCGCTTGCCTCCCACACGTTAGATAATACGCTCTAAAGTGGTTCCTAATGTCTCTGGATCTAATAAGCTAGCTGAAATAAAGCTCTAATTCTGTTTTATATATAAAAGGCCCTCTAACTCAGTGTTCTGGCTTCGTGCGGAATTGACAGGGTGGTGATTACGGCTGAAGACAGAAAATGCTATCGGATGTAACATGGAAGAGACAACTGAGTTGCTTCTTTATCCCCTTGGCACATCTTGGAATTTGCTTGACACTCAACCGGATGAATCTAATTCTAGAGCACACAAGGACACACAAGTGTGTTGGACACAAGTGTGTGTCCTTGTGGCCAATATGGTATTGGTATTATTGGTATTGGTATTGGTATTATTGGTATTGGTATTGGTATGGTATGGTATGGTATGGTATGGTATGGTATGGTATGGTATTGGTATTATTGGTATTGGTATTGGTATTGGTATTGGTATGGTATGGTATGGTATGGTATGGTATGGTATGGTATGGTATGGTATGGTATGGTATGGTATTGGTATTATTGGTATTGGTATTGGTATTGGTATTGGTATGGTATGGTATGGTATGGTATGGTATGGTATGGTATGGTATGGTATAGTATTGGTATTGGTATTGGTATTGGTATTGGTATTGGTATTGCATTGCATTGCATTGCATTGCATTGCATTGCACTGCACTGCACTGCACTGCAATTATATTGTATTGTATTGCATTGCATTGCACTGCACTGCAATTATATTGTATTGTATTGTATTGCATTGCATTGCACTGCAATTATATTGTATTGTATTGCATTGTATTGGTATTTGTATTGTATTGGTATTTGTATTGATCGTATTGTATCCCATCCCATCCCATCCCGTATCCCGTCCTGTATCCTATTTTCTATTGCAGTGATGGCGAATCTTTTTGGCATCGAGTGCTGAAAAGGGAGTGCTTTGTGTGCGCGCTTTACGCGGACGTCTGGGCCACAACAAGGAAGTGGAGCTGCCCAGGGTATATGCGTGCGCCCGAAAATGAACTTCCAGTTTCCGCTACTGGACTTCCGGGTTTCAGCCAGCAACTCTTCCGGGTTTCTGGAGTGCAAGCACCCGTGGCAATCAGCTGACCAGCGCGCATACTCACACAGGAAAACGGAAGATCAGCTCTTCCAGTTTCCGGCACTGCCGCATGCAAAAAGGCCATCTGATTATCGTGCGTGCATGGGTGCCAGAAACCCAGAAGAGGAAGACGTGACATGGCTCCGTGTGCCACTTCGAGCACGTGTGCCATAGGTTCGCCATAACAATTCTATTCTATTCTATTCTATTTTCTATTCTATTCTGCAGTCTATCCTATCCTATCCTATTTTCTATCCCATCCCATCCTCTATCCTATTCTATTTTCTCTTCTCCTCTCCTCTTCTCCTTTTCTCCCCTGCCCTGCCCATCCTCCCCTTCCCTATTTTATCTCAGTAACTCCAAATCTGTCATAAATTGCTGAGTAGGCAAACTGCAAACCTTAGGACAATTAATCAGTGGAACAGCTTGCCTCCAGAAGTTGTGGGTCCTCCATCACTGGAGGTTTTCAAGAGGTTGCACAGTCATTTGTCTGGAATGATATAGGGCCTCCTGCCTGAGCAGAGGGCTGGACTAGAAGATCTCCAAGGTCCCTTCCAACTTTGTTATTCTGTTAATACATCATTCCTGGGTTTTGGGGGTTGTTCCCCCCCCCCAATCTCATCCCTTCTGAGTTTTTCACATTTCTAACTAGACCTATGGAGAAGTATCTGCTCAAACTTTATGATATTTTTCAGTTGGTTTTGATGGGAGTGCTTTTATGTTAAAATTTTTGAATTAATTTCGCTTTGGAAAAAAGAAACCACTTAGCTAGGTAGCTAGGACAGATGCTACAGTTATATATTTGCTATATATTTTATTTTATTTTTTCATCTTTCCATGCCTACCTTAAAAGGAAGTGTTTTCTCCCTGTTTTTTCTCTTGAGATCGCTAATCGTCTCTCCTCTGGCTTTCTCCGCACTTTTTAATACAGACTGTTCTTGGCTTGTATTGTCCTGAAAATTACTCCCATCTATATATTTGGATTGTATTTTTCCAGTACTTCCAACATGTTCTTTTTTTCCCCTATTTCCCCCCCCCCCCCAAATCTGGCTTTCTAATAAAATATGGGTTACAAAGACTTATGCTTCAGAAGAATTCTCGGGTGTGGAGGCTCAACTGTGCGAACATAACAGACCTTGAATAACTCCATTAGTAATGTACAAATCTGCAAAAGTGTGCTTTTGTGCAACCAAGAAAAAAAAATGAGGGGCAAAGTCAAAGCAATCGACAGCCACGAAACAGTGAAAAAATGGATATATACTTAAAGCAGAAGGACAAGAAAATGACCTTACCAAGTCTTGATTAGTTTCATTCACAGTCATTGTAGTACAAAGAAAGAGTGACATATTAACCCCAAGTAGTTAACGCCACCAGTTCAAGCCTTTGCCAGTCGATGCATTTAGTCCCTGCTCAGTCTAATAATTGGAGATTACAGATAGTCCTCAATTTACGACCACAAATGAGCCAACATTTCTGTTGCTAAGTGAAACATTTGTTAGGTGAATTACGCCCCGTTTTACAACCTTTCTTGCCACAGTTGTTAAGTGAATCAGTGCAGTTGTTAAGTTAGCGACTTAAAATGGGGCAAAACACACTTTAACAATTGTCTCGTTTAGCAATATACATTTTGGGCTCAATTGCAGTCGTAAGTCGAGGACTCCCTGTACGAGCAAATAGTCTTTCCTTCTGCTTCCAACGTCTCCAAAATAACCTTAGGATTAGAAAAAAATATATTAACTGCACAAAAATGCACCTGTTGCAATGCTGTTGCTATTCACAAAGCCAATCAGGTAGACGTCTGAATCCAATACTACAGCGTCACACAATGCCAATAGTCGAGGCTTTAAGCCCAAAAACTAGATATTGGAAATTGCTAGATGAAAGAAAAGCCACTATGTGCACAGAGAACTAATCTTCTCCCATACACATTTTTCCATTTACGATTTGGGTGGGTGGGTGGGGGAGATCTGGCTTAGAAGCCATGTTTCCTCCTGAAACGGTGCTATTCAAAAGTTTATCTTCCCTCTTCACTTTTTATTCCTCTCTTGTCACATGGAGGATTCACAGACAAGAGAAAGAGGAGGAGGAGGAAGAGCAGGAGGAGGAGGAGGAAGGAGAAGGAGAGGAAGAGGAGGAGCCTTGGTAGTACAGGGGTTTAAGGCACCCTGTTATTAAGCTGGTTATTAAGACCAGCTGCCTGCAATTACTGCAGGGTTCGAATCTCGCCAAGGCTCAAGGTTGACTCAGCCTTCCATCCTTTCTAAGGTAGGTAAATTGAGGACCCAGTTGTGGGGGCAATAAGCTGACTTTGTATTAATATACAAAAGGATGAAGGCTATTGCTTAGCACATTGTAAGCCGCCCTGAGTCTTCGGTGAAGGGTGGCATATAAATCAAATTAAAAAAAAGAAGAAGAAGAAGAAGAAGAGGAAGAAGAAGGAGGAGGAGGAGGAGGAGGAGGAGGAGGAGGAGGAGGAGGAGGAGGAGGAGGAGGAGGAGGAGGAGGAGGAGGACTACTTCAACTTCAACCACAACAATACAAGAATAGAATACACAATAGATACAAACAATAGATACAAATAGCACACAATAGATACAAACTTAAGGTAAACTGCTCCAAACTCGAATGCAGAAAATACAACTTTAGCAACAGAGTGGTCAATGCCTGGAATGCACTACCTGACTCTGTAGTTTCTTCCCCAAACCCCAAAAACTTTAACCTTAAACTGTCTACTGTTGACCTCACCCCATTCCTAAGAGGTCTGTAAGGGGCGTGCATAAGAGCACTAGCGTGCCTACCGTCCCTGACCTAATGTTTTCTTTTATTTGTACCTATTTTATGTATCCAATCCATGCTTATACTTATTACCAAATATGTTCTTGACAAATGAAATAAATAAATAAATAGAAGGAGAAGGAGAAGGAGAAGGAGAAGGAGAAGGAGAGGGAGAGGGAGAGGGAGAGGGAGAGGGAGGAGGAGGAGGAGGAGGAGGAGGAGGAGGAGGAGGAGGAGGAGGAGGAGGAGGAGGAGGAGGAGGAGGAGGAGGAGGAGGAGGAGGAGAAACAACGAGGAAGAAAACTCGTAGTGGGAAGCAACACAGAAAGTCACACGAAGTGAAAACAGAGTTTTGTTTTCGGTATTATTTGTTCTTTTTAAATCGAGGGATCAGGAAGCATCGAATTCGGAATTCGATGCTTCCTGATCCCCTGATTTAAAAAGAACAAATGCTCAAAACGAAACAAAAAAACTTTACAGAAACTCTGGAAGAAACTTCAAGGTCAGTCTTGAAAATGAAAACAAGCCAACAGACAAAAACCAGGAGCATCTTGCCCAGAAAGATTCCCCCAAGTCTGCGTGTTATAGTAGACGCATACAAATGCTTCAAGGATCATAGCAACAAGCAAGAGAAAGAAACACACACAAATACACACACACACACACAAATATTTTCCAAGACATGGCAGCTCAGAGAGGAAGGAGCAAACTCACTGTTTTTCAGCAAGGCAGCATACAAAACTAAGAAAGGCACATGGCGCTTCCACAAGTCGAAAAAGCTATAAAAAGCCGGAATTAATCATAAACTGCAATATTCTTAGCACGCAACATGGCAGATTTCAACACCCTTCATTTCCCCCCATCCCTCTCCCCCCTTCTTTCTTTTGGTTAAAACATCGCTAGTTCCTGTCCATATAATTCTCAACCCACAAAAAGGTTACAAACACAGACTGTCATCCCTCTTAACCCTTTTCCAGAGGAAGGCAAATTTTAATTGATGCTGGGGAAAAAACGAGGGGGCGGGCATGTATTTTATAGTTCTCACGAGTAACCTTCACGGCCGAGGAAAGAAATCAGGAAATAGAGAGAAAATCGGGAATTTGTGGCTACGATCTCCATGACTCCGGCTTGATGGCTACGGGGACGGTGAAATCAGTCCCTCTAGATCAGGGATGGGCAACCGTGGCAACGTTTGGACTTCAACTCCCAGAATTCAACGCCCAGAATTCCCATGCTTGTTGGGGAATTCTGGGAGTCGAAGTCCACAGGTCTGAAAGTCGCCAAGGTTGGACGTCCCCGCTCTAGATATTAAGAATTATCTAAGCACATTCTGTATCTCCCCAGTGGGTAAATCTGGGCTCAGGAAATGTTGTTGTTAGTTGCGAAGTCATGTCCGACCCGTCGTGACCCCATGGACAACATTCCTCCAGGCCTTTCTGTCCTCTACCATCCCCTGGAGTCCATTTAAGCTCACACCGACTGCTTCAGTGACTCCATCCAGCCACTTCCTTCTCTGTCGTCCCTTTCTTCTTTTGCCCTCAATCTTTCCCAGCATTAGGCTCTTCTCCAGTGTGACCTTCCTTCTCATTAGGTGGCCAAAATATTTGAGTTTCCTCTTCAGGATCTGGCCTTCTAAAGAGCCATCAGGGTTGATCTCCTCTAGGACTGATCGGTTGGATCGCCTTGCAGTCCAAGGGACTCGCAGGAGTCTTCTCCAGCACCAGAGTTCAAAGGCCTCCATTCTTTGGCGCTCAGCCTTCCTTATGGTCCAACTTTCACAGCCATACATTGCAATCAGGAAATGTATTCTCCAGCTAAGAGTTTGTAGAGCAGAGGTCTTCAAACTTGACAGCTTTAAGACTTGTGGACTTCAACTAGCTGGCTGGAGAATTCTGGGAGTTGAAGTCCACAAGTCTTAAAGCTGCCAGGTTTGGGGACCCCTGCTGTAGAGTTTCTCAGTCATCCAGGTCATGGACTTTTAGCTATGGAATTTGGGATGAACACCCTTTGAATGGCGTGGGAGTAGGAACGGATTTCCAAAGGGAAAAATTGCAGACTACAGGAACCAGAAGCACTAACTCAGGTGACCCTGCACAGCTAAACCTCCAAGTGTTTCAATGACCCTCTAAAAAGGATGCAAATGACCAGCTGTCTGCAAGGAGTATCAATCCTTCCATTCCCCGCCATCCAGTCAGAGGTGAAGAAGCTTCTTGGATGAGAAGCAAAACATCTTCAAAAGAAGAGAACAAGGAAGTCCAGTCGCCTCCTGAAAAAAGCACCTTTGGGATTTCCAGCTAAGAGATAAAAGTTTAGGGCAATTGAGTCTCCGGATTTATTATAAATTTAATAAATAGATAGATAGATAGATAGATAGATAGATAGAGAGAGAGAGAGAGAGAGAGAGAGAGAGAGAGAGAGAGAGAGAGAGAGAGAGATAGATAGATAGATAGATAGATAGATAGATAGATAGATAGATAGATAGATAGATAGATAGATAGATAGATAGATAGATAGATAGATAGATAGATAGATAGAGGGTGTTATAAATTTCATTTTCCAGGCCAATTATTTAATTGTATTTTAATGGTTTTTTTAACATTTGTATTATATGTATTTTATTTGGCTGTTCACCGCCCTGAGTCCTTCGGGAGTAGGGCGGTATACAAATTCAATAAATAAAATAATAAATAAAATTAATTAATTAATTAATTAATTAATTAATTAATTAATTTAGAAAATGGGATAAACCTAAGGTGAGAAACAAGTGTCCTGCTGTTTCTAAAAGGGCAAAAGGCCACCAATAAGAAGATTTACAGTGACCGGTTGATGACGTTTCCGAAGGGGGACTTTAAACTAAGCTCGGATTTTACCCTCTTATTGTGTTAATGCCGGCGAGCAGAAACACACTTTTTCAAGCAGCATGAAACAGGCCTGTATCTATAGAATCAGCCGAGCTGAAGATAACACCTTAATAGCCATTCAATTTTTCTCTGTCTCAATATTTAACCTTAGATTATGGATACAGGAGGCGCTTGGGTTGAAAACAAAGAGGTGTGATCTGGCCAATTAATTTAATATAAAACACGGAAACTATTCAAGACAGGTGAAATCTTATTGCCACCTTTTCTAGGCATATTTTTCACCAGGATGTCATGTGTAGATAAGAAGGGAACCCAGTGGTGAAATTCCATTTTTTTTTTACTACTGGTTCTGTGGGCATGGTGTGGCTTGGTGAGCGTGGCAGGGGAAGGATACTGCAAAATCTCCATTCCCAACCCACTCCTGGGGGAAGGATACTGCAAAATCCCCATTCCCTCCCCACTCCTGGGGGAAGAATACTGCAAAATCTCCATTCCCTCCCCACTCCTGGGGGAAGAATACTGCAAAATCTCCATTCCCACCCTACTCTGGGACCAGCCAGAGATGATATTTGCCGGTTCTCCGAACTACTCAAAATTTCCGCTACCGGTTCTCCAGAACCTGTCAGAACCTGCTGGATTTCACCCCTGGGGGAACCTCAGAACTACCTGCGGCGATGCTTGCAGTGGTCGTAAGTGTGAAAAACGGCCACAAGTCACGTTTTTTTCAGTGCCGTTGTAACTTTAAACGAACTGTTGTATCGTAAGCCGAGAACTACCTGTAGCTACACGAATGGATTGGTAGTCAAGGACTACCTGTATTGACATCTACAAAACCAGCACCTCGGTCAGTAGCACGAAATATTTTGAGATTTTTTTTTAAAAAGGCAGAATATTATATTTCCCTGGATGAGAAATTGTGAATCATGCTCTTGGGAGACAGAAAGCAGCCCCCGCTTATCTTGATGGCCCTCAGCAGATGTCAGCACTTAAGAGATAAAGAGACAGATAGCTTTATTCATGAGCAAGTTTCCTGCAGCAAGGTCTGAACAAAGGTAGGGTTAGCCCCCTCAGCCACAATAGGAATTGCCCAACAAGCCACTTCATTGCATCAGCCCAAACTTCAACCAAGCTTGTCTCAGACAAACTCCTAGGATTTGTACATGGACCCGTGGGAGTCTGACCACAGGCCAATAGAATATGTGCTCTTACGCAGGAACAGGAAGCTCAAGCGCAAAGCCCAAGAGAAGGTGTAAATATCCCCCCCTCTCAACTCCATGTGGTCAGCTGCACCAGGACCAACGTGCTCGGTGGTTCTGCTTCATCGTTAAACCATCTTTCCCATCAGCCTCCATGTTTCTTTCTCCCGGTTTCTTTCTCCAAGCTGGTTCAGCTTGGAACTGAACCAGATGGGCATTTCTTCCAGCAACCCCAACCCAACGTCTCATGCCACAAACAGCCAGCGTTAACTATCATGCACATGAACACATAGCGCATTCCCAGATGCCTCCAGCTGAGTCGTGCAGCCGGGTTGGCAGTTCTTCCATGGCCTCTCATGGGGCTGCAGTTGGAAACACATCCACCCAGCCCCTCCCCGCTTTTCAACTGAGCCGAGACCAAACCAAGCTCCTTCCCCAGCTTTCTCTTACCTTCGTGCCCGGTGATTCACGTGCGGATGTTGCCGTGTTATAAGGGCACTGTCCCAAACGGGGCCACCATGGTTACTTCTATACCAGCTTGCTGCCAGATGCCCAGGATAGGTTGGGCCAGTAAAGCCATGGTCCGACTCCGTCTCGGCGGCCAGCGATGAGGCTGAACTGCCCATGGCTCCCCCCAACCCTGGCCGGGGCCAAGATTTACTCTAGGTTAGGTCCCAGAGAGTGGCATGAGATGTCGGCCTGAAAGGACGGAGACTCGTAGCATGGAGTGGAGCAAAAGGAGGCTGGTGTTGATTGAAGAAGAGAAAAAGACACACAAAAACAAAAACAACAACAACAACAAAAAAAACAAGAGGAGAGGGAGAGAAACAGAGAAAGAGAAAGAGAAAGGTATGATTTTCTTTTAAACCCATGAAGTGACATTTCTAAGAGTCTGTCGAAATAAAAGGGGGGGGGAGTGAAGCACACGGTGGGGGGGTTACAGCTAGGTTTTAGGGAGAGCTCTGACATTTCTCGGGAAAGAGAGAGGCTGAATCGGAAGACGGGTAATGGTAGATCGTGAGGGATGCCACCCTTAAAATTCATATTACATAGGAAGAACAAGGGTTAAGTAAAACACATTGGATTGGGAAAAGCTGGCTGGAATTCCTTTCAGAATCCTTTGGGAATCTGTACAGGTTGCCCCTGACTTACAACCCTTCGCTTAGTGACTTTTCTGCCCCAGCAAGAAAGGTTGTAAAAGGGAGCAAAACTCACTTAACAAATTTTTCACTTCGCAACATAAATTTTGGGGGTCAGTTGTGGTCGTAAGTTGAGGGCTGCCTGTATTTTTGTAAGTCCACATGAAGTCTTTTGATCAAACAAATAAAGTAGATTACAGCATAATATCCTAGCCCCATGATGGCGAACCTATGGCATGTATGCCTGAGGTGGTACCCAGAGCCATCTTTCCAGCCACGCGAACTGTCAGCTGTGCATGCGCGCATGCCCCAGCTGGCGTTTGGGCCTCCGGTGTACATGCACACGATTCAGGGGACCCAGCTGGTCTTCAGAGCTCTCCTGCGCATGCGCACCGGTTTCCAGATGCGTATGAGAGTACTTACATGCATTGCACGCGTGAAAACCGGGCCCATGCGCAGATGATGCGATTGCGTGCGCAGCGCACGGGGGGAACCACGCGAATGCAGCGTGCATGCACAGATGGCGTGGTTGCACATGCAGCGCATGTGGAGCGACACGAATGCCGCATGCATGCGTGTGCAGCTGGTGCGATTGCACGTTCAGCGCATGAGGGGAGCCGCAGGAATATTGCGCAGATGCGCAGATGGTGCAGTTGCATGCACAGCACACAGGGAGGAGCTGTGCGTTAGCGCGGACAGCACGCACACACACGCAAAGCGCGTACCTGTTCAGCACTGTCTGTCCTAGCCTGTTTTCACCCAAGACAATTTTTTGGCGTTTCCAACACTAAAACACAAATTGCCCGATTTCATTTTAGCCAAAAGTAGCATGTCAAAGTGAATCAAAGACGGAGACTTGGAAGTTAGCAGATATTCTGAGCCTTGGGCTGTGATGGTACACACACAACTTGGATGAGCGGATGCATACCCAAGGCATAAAACTTGAAAAAAAAGGAAAGGCACAGACTTAACGATGGCATGGGTGACATTATTAAAAAGCAAACAAACGGACTCTTAAATCAAACTCCCAAAATATGTTTGAACTTTCACCTTAGCCGGGCTGCCTCTTCCCTCCTTTGTCAACTAAATTGCTTTGTGGGAAGGAAGGCTGAAGATGCATTAATTTAACATCTTGCCAGCCCACAGATTTTTATTTTAATTTTTTTTTATGCTATTTGATATGGAAGACGACAAGCATCTTCTTCTCCAAGGACCAGCCTTGCCAAACGTTTGGCTACGCCGTTCTGCTACCGACGACTCCGCTCTGCCCAGAGGCGGCTTCACTCGACAAGCATGGCCCGAGTCAACCAGCGTTACGGCAAAGGATGCCAAAATGAACACCGCGAATCTTCCGCATGGGCGGGGGAACCAGGGACCAGGCTAGCTGAAGGACCGTCTCTTTGCCAGTCACATCCACCAGACTCACTAGAGTGGGGAGGGAAGGAATGTTGTGGGTCCCGTCCCCTAAAGAGGTAAATCTGGCAGGACCCAAAGGAGTCTGACTTGTTCTGACCTAGGCTTCCCAAGAGCAGGAAGCAGACTCCTTGTCCCGACAAAAACCCCTTTTTATTAAGTTACTGTGAATTCCTCTCATTCACATCCAGCAACATCTTTCAAGGGAGACTTTACAGTCACAGACCTTATCTGGCTTGGACAGCTGCCAGGCCGATATCTTCAAAACTTGGCAAGAAGTTTTCTGAGAGTCACAAACAAATTAAGTCAACTAATTGTCTCCTGCAAACTCCCCTCCCCTTTCGCTCCTCTTTTATTCCCTCTGGGAGGGGCCATTCACCGTCCACCTGTGGCTTTACTCCTGAGTCGACCCTTGTTCCTCCTGTTCCCTTCTCCTGGCAGCTCTGCGCATGCGCACATCGGGAACAGACTCCAGCTTTTCTTCTGCCCCACTAATGTCCGACTCCGAAGGCAGCTGACAACTGTCAGACGACCTTGGCCCCCTCTCTGCCTCCGACACAGAGCCCTCACCAGAGCCTTCCCCAGACTCCAGGACTGGCCCATGTTCCTCCCCAATCTCCTCACTTTCCGAATCTGCTGCCAGATCCGCTGGCGAGCTACAACACCTTCTCTGTGGTGGCTTCCTCCCTCTGGAACTTTTTTTTTTTGTCTTTTAAGAAAGACTGGGTCTGCTTTCTTCCATTTAAGACAAGAGTTCCCAACCTTTTCTATACCCCGCACCCCTAGAACGCTTCCGATATATTCTCACACCCCTTTAAAAATAATTAATTATATGCATATAACTATACATATACACTATCACTTTGAAACTTCTAAACCCAGCTTTTTGCACCCCCTGGAATATCGTCTCACACCCCCCTGGTTGGGAACCCCTGCTTTAAGAGCATAATTTTCCATTTCCCCTTTAGGGGAAATATTCTATTCTGCCTCTTTAATATTTTCCAAACTATTTCTAGGAAGGGAGGGGTTGGGGCTTCCCACAGGTGTAATACATGCCAGTTGTCAAGTGCCCAAATTTTGATCACGTGATCCCTGGGTCACTGTTCATAAATGTGAAAATAGGCTGGGTTTTTTTCAGTGTTGTTGTAAATTTAAGCGGTCCCTAAACCAGAGGTGGGTTCAGCCGGTTCTGTCCGGTTCGGGCGAATTGGTAGCGGCAGTTGCGCTAGGCCGTGCCCACCCGCCTGGATGTAATGACATCCTATTTTGCCACGTTTTCGAGGCTGGGCTCATGCGTGGGAGGCGCGCGTGCTTGCAAAGAGCATGCGCAGAAGGCAGAGTATGCGTGGAAGGCATGCGCTCACATTTGCGAACCGGTAGGGAAGGTAAGTAAATCCCACCTCTGCCCTAAACTAATGGTTGTTAAATCGAGGATTACCTGTATGTCGATTACCTACTGAGCAGAAGACACCCAGAGAGAAATATTGGCAATGATTTATTTTTTGATAGTCCCGGACAATATTTGCCTACAGATGACAGATGCCTACAATACAATTCAGAGGAATTATTGATTCTGTCATCTGCACCTCTATAACTGTCTGGTTTGGTTCTGCAACCCAACAAGACAGTCACAGACTTCAGAGGATCATTAGAACTGCAGAAAAAACAATGGCTACCAACCTGCCTTCCATTGAGGACCTGTATACTGCAGGAGTCAAAAAGAGGGCTGGGAAAATATCTACAGACTCCTCGCATCCTGGACATAAACTGTTTCAACTCCTATCCTCAAAACGACGCTATAGAGCACTGCACACCAGAACAACTAGACACAAGGACAGTTTTTTCCCAAACGCCATCACTCCGCTAAACAAATAATTCCCACAACACTGTCAAACTATTTACTAAGACTGCACTACTATTAATCTTCTCATCATTCCTATCACCCATCTCCTTCCACTTATGACTGTATGACTGTAATTTTGTTGCTTGTATCCTTACGATTTATATTGCTTCCTAGTATGATTCGATTGCTTATTTGTTCTCTATGACTATCATTAAGTGTTGCACCTTATGATTCTTGACGAATGTATCTTTTCTTTTATGTACACTGAGACCATTTGCACCAAAGACAAATTCCTTGTGTGTCCAATCACACTTGGCCAATAAAGAATTCTATTCTATTCAAAGAACCGACACCAATGTTCATCCTTGGGATGTCTTTTTAACTGCAAATCTATCTTGAAATAACAAACAACGGGTAAAAACCACGTAGGCTCTGCACAATTATACACCTGTCACGCTGCAGTTTGCTTACCGATTTATCGTTTGCATGGGGGCTATGAGTAGGAAAGCACCTCAGGCAGAGTTGAGCATTACTCAAAGTCTTGGGCTCAGTGGTTTGTGAAAAGATAGGGAGGGAAGAGGGAGGGGGGGAGGAGAAGAGGGAAGCGCTCCGAGATTGGGAATGATAAAAAAACCGGCATGTGCTAAAAATTTAACAGGCAGTAAAAGGAACTGCAGAAAAACTCACTTTCGGAAAAACCTGCATTAGGAAATGGTTGTGCACGGAAGGGAGAATTAGCTTCCCCCCCCCCACATATACATAACGAAATAAATCACTGTTTGAATTAATCTAATTTGGGAGGCCCAACATTGCAGCAATAACAATGGGGGGGAGGGGAAGAGAAGATAAATGGGAGATTTAACTAATAGAAACAAATAGTTAAGCACCTATTTTCCTTTCTTTTGTGGTTTTAATGCATAATTACCACATTTCAAATGGTACAGTTAATTACGCCTGCAAGAGAGCTTTCTAGAGCAAATACGCTGATCTATTATGAATCCATTTCCTCCTTCCTATTCTCTAAATTAGTTCCCTGCCCACCCCCACAAAAGCACTTACAAAGAGAGGAAACAGAGACATTTTTCCAATCCTGTGATGTTGATTTTTTTTAAAGGTTCTTCCTGGTTTCCAAAAAGCATCCACAAAGGAAACACACCCGTGTTATATCGCTTCTTTGGATTAAACAATAACCAGAGGTTTGAGTTTACTGCCACAAGGTCAACGACGACCGCTGTGTCCATCTACAGGTAATCCTCAATTTATGACTGTAACCAACCAAGCCCAAAATTTTCTTGGCCAAGTAAAATGGGACAAAAATTCATTAACGGAATTTTTGTCCCATTTTACGACCTTCCTTGCCAGGTTTGTTAACTGAATCACTGCAGTTGTTAAGAAAGTCACACCGTCAGCAGATTTGATGCAGTGGTGAAATTCAATTTTTTTTTTACTACCGGTTCTGTGGGTGTGGCTGGGCGGGTGTGGTGTGGCTTGGTGGGCGTGGCAGGGAAAGGATATAGCCCTGTTGTGATCTAGGCTTACCGAGTCATTACAAGACACAATTAGTCCCAAACAAACCTATTTTATTGTTAACATCTAATAATTATGTTCATTCCCAGCTGAGTCCCAATTAGTTGCAAAACAAGTCCTTCGGAAGAAGTCCCTCGGGATAATCACCAACCATTATCTTCTTTGACAACCTGCCAAAGGCCTTACTTGGCAAAGCCCCATGAAGTTCAGAAACAAGCAAGAGATGCCGACTGGAAACAGAGTCAGCAACGTTGCTTTCCTGCAAAAAGGCCCAAGTGCCTCTGTTTCTCTTTTAAGCCTTATGGGAGGGGCCAATCATCTCCTGGCCTTACTCCTGAATCGTCCCTTTTGCTTTAGCTGCTCTTGCCTTCTGGCCACCCTGCGCATGTGTGCACTAGGAACAGGCTCCTTCTGTTCTTCTGCCCCTCTGCTGTCTGACTCTGGGGCCTCCGGAGTCCCTGCATCACTCCCAGATGGCTCTGGCCCCATCTCTGCCTCCGACGCAGAGCCCTCATCTGGGCCTTCCCCTGACTCCAGGACTGGCCCATGTTCCTCCCCAGCCTTCTCACTGTCCAACTCTGTTGCCAGCTCCGCAGGCTGCTGGCGGACCACAACAAGTCCCACCTAAAGCTGATGTTCTCCAGGTTTCCTTGAACACAACAAACAGCTAACTTATGACACACTTACAGCATAAGGCAGAAGCTGCATATTCAAAGGCAGCCCACACAGAGCCAGCAACCGGTTGGTAACCAGGCCCTGGTTAGCCAATGGATTAGATCTTTGCACATATTTACATCCATCCTGCTTTAAAGCTTTTGAGATCCTCTTAAAGCAGCTTACAAAGAGCTGTTACTCAACGCAACCCAGTAGCAGCTTCTGAGCCAGAAATAGCACACCGTTGTGTATCTGGCGCCCATTATTCAAGAGAAAAAAAGATTTCCAGCGGCCTCCTTCCCTTGTGACGTCCTGAGTAGCTGGGTTCCAAGGTTCGATACCTTAAAAAAAACTCGCTCTAGCTACGATGGAAACAAGCTTTGTTTATTGGGACAGACAAGCAATCGCTCCTAATGGGTGTTTTCGCTGAGGCCGGAGGATGCGGCCGAGTTGATGAGGCAAGCTGTTTTTCCTTTCCCATTTGTTATCATCTGGCAAGGAAGAGGTGCTGGGAGATACTCCACCACTCCTAGCTGTGCTGATCCTTTTATCTTTTCAAGGCCAGGGTTGACCCATCACTTATCACAAGCCGAAAAAAAGAAGAAGAGCTCACTCACGATTACATCCCTGCTTGTGGCAAGAAATATCATGTTCTCCGAGGGAGCCAAGATACTTCTGAAGAAGATACAGGGGGTCCTTGACTTACAACAGTTCATTCAGGGAGCGCTCGAAGTTAGAAAGAGGGACGTATGACCGTTTTTCACGCCTTACGACTGTTACAGCATCCCCAACAGTCGTGAGATCGAAATTCAGTTGTTTGGCAACTGACTCATATTTATGACGGTTGCAATGTCCCGGGTGTCATGTGATCCCCTTACAAGAGCTGAGGTGGCACAGTGGTTAGAATGCAGTACTGCAGGCTACTTCTGCTGACTGCCAGCTGACTGCAATTTGGCAGTTCGAATCTCACCAGCCTCGAGGTTGACTCAGCCTTCCGTCCTTCCGAGGCGGGTAAAATGAGGATCAAGATTGTTGGGGGGCAATAGGCTGACTCTGTATACCGCTTAGAGAGGGCTGTAAAGCGGTATATAAGTTGAAGTGCTATTGGTATTGTTCGTCCTTCCTTCCTTCCTTCCTTCCTTCCTTCCTTCCTTCCTTCCTTCCTTCCTTCCTTCCTTCCTTCCTTCCTTCTCTCCCTCCCTCCCTCTGCCAGCAGGTCTAAGTGCTATTACCCTTCCTTCCTTCCTTCCTAACTTCCTTCCTAACTTACTTCGAGTCTTGAGCTGGATATTGACACCATGTTATTAATTTAATAACTGTAAAGATCCACTTAACAACCATGGAAAGAAAGGTCGTGAAAGGAAATGAAATTCACTTAACAACTGTCTTGCTCAGCAACACAAATTATGGGTTCAAGTCAGGGGTGGGCTTCTGGGGGTTTGGTAGAACCTCTAGCTAAGATTCTGTGCAGTTCGAAGAACCCCCTAACCCCACCCCTGGCTAGCCCTGCCCACCCCTCCCCTCCCTTCCCCTAAATCCCCATGCGGCCTGTTTTGGATGCAGGTAAGTGCAGGGCATGCACGGAGGCTTGGGGAGGGCGAAAAACGGGCCTACCGGAAGTTTGGGAAGGCCAGAAATGGGCCTCCAGAGCCTGGGGAGGTTGTTTTTGCCCTCCTGGAGGCTTGAGGAAAGCCTCCGGAGCCTGGGGAGGGCAAAAATGCCCCTCCCCGGCCGTGGTGCCACACCCACCATGGCCACACTTACCCAGCAACTGAGCAGAGAACCCCTTGCTAAAATTTTTGAAGCCCACCCCTGGCTCAAGTGTAAGTCATAAGTAGAGGACTAAACCAAGATGAAATGATGTTTAGTTCAAAGTGCTGAATATTCAGTTGAATATTCAGTGTAAAGTACACGTCAAAGGGCTGGAATAGGCCCCCCCCAAAAAAACAGTCTAAAAGGAAGATATTGGGAAGCCCGCCAATCCCACACAAATAGAAATATTTCTCAGAATCACCCCATTATCTAAAGTAAAATGTGGACCATTTAAGAGCAAGACGGAGATATATGCAGTAGCGGACGGTAGTTTATAGGCCTCC
The DNA here is from genome assembly GCF_059756535.1 of Pantherophis guttatus. Lineage (NCBI taxonomy): Eukaryota > Metazoa > Chordata > Lepidosauria > Squamata > Colubridae > Pantherophis > Pantherophis guttatus. The sequence continues at coordinate 11,201,938 of NC_142076.1, read as the reverse complement.
CGACAGCTTCTGACTTGATTTGTTTCCCATTTCAGCTGCACTGCTCTTTTTGCAAAGTTTGCTGGTTGTGTGCAAGCTACCACCGATTGAAGAGGGTGGTTTTATTTAATTATTTTTTAAAATATAGTTTTAATTATGCCGTGAGCCAAAGGGAAAACTATTGTGCGCGGTTTATGTCTGTGGGTTTTTTTACCCCTTTAATAGCTGCAGAAAGCAAGTGCTTGTTTCTGTAAATGCTTCTCGATAAAAAGCCTTTTTTCTAGACTAATCTGGACTGCTTTAAATTTCTAAACTCCCCTGCCAATTGCTAGTAGCATTTAAGGATTCCCGAGGGATCTAAAAATTATAACACAGGGAAAGAAGGGGGGGGGGGGGAAGGATCATAATGCAGATTGCAATATCTGCATTAATATTCTGGCTTTACAATCGTTTGGCACGGTGGAATTCATCTTCAACACCAAAAGGATGGCAGGAAGAAGCATTTTAGTATTCAGGAAGGGATTGACACCAGAGTCAGCTGACAGTGAAACGTTTTTGGGTCTCTAAAATAACCTAAAATAATAGCGAGCTCGTAAAGCCAGCGGAGGCAAATTAAAAGGCTCTTCCTTGGAATTGAAAAGTTAAGACTTCTTGAAAGCACCTGCTCACTACCTCCAATTAATTAAATATTGGCAATGATTTCCAAGGGATTTGTTCACCAGAGAAGAACCGGTCCTTTTCCTACTTGCATTTTTTACGTGCTTTTGAACTGTTAGGTTGGCAGAAGCTGGGACAAGTCACGGGAGCTCACCCCGTTACGCGGCACTAGGGATTCGAACCACTGAACTGCCGAACTTTCAATCGACAAGCTCAGCATCTTAGCCACTGAGCCACCGCGTCGTAAAATAACAGAATAACAGAGTTGGGAGGGACCTTGGAGGTCTTCCTTCCCTACACAAGCAGGACACCCGTACACCACTTCAGACAAATGGTTATCCAATGTCTTCTTAAAAACCTCCAGTGATGGAGCATTCACAAGTTCTGGAGGCGAGTCGTTCCACTGATTCATTGTTCCAACTGTCAGGAAATTCCTCCTTAGTTCTAGGTTGCTTTTCTCCTTGATGAGTTTCCACCCGTTGCTTCTTGTCCTGCCCTCAAGTGCTTTGGAGAATAGGTTGACTCCCTCTTCTTTGGGGCAGCCCCTGAGATATTGGAAAGCTAATAGCAACAGCACTTAGACTTATATAACGCTTTCACAGTGCTTTACAGCCCTCTCTAAGCGGTTTACAGAGTCAGCACATTGCCCCCCAACAATCTGGGTCCTCGTTTTACCGACCTCGGAACGATGGGAGGCTGAGTCAATAGCTGGAGAAGCGAGCATCATCTCGGTTGCGTTTGTCCTTGTTTCCGGTGTGCATCTGAACATGCAAGTAAAAAGGGATAAGAAGATATTGACCAACAACCTACCACAAAATCGTTGGTGGAGCTGTTATGGGATTGGAGGGGGGGGGGTTGAAGGGTTAAACAAGCATTAATTTTTCCACTTTAGTTTTGCTTTTCATTTATAAGTTCGTTGCAGAGAAACAAGCAACCAAGATCTAAACAAGCTGAAAGTGCTTCTATAGAAATGTTCCTATTAGCCAACTGTGTGTAGGCATTTTTTTAAAAAGTGTGGTATTAATAAAAACATATGTGGGTTGGTATGGCTTGCCTCATTAGCAGCATAGAAGCAAGATATGCCCCTGCCAGTTTGCCCTCTCTCTCTCTTTCTCTCCCTCTCTCTGTCTCTCTCCCTCTCTGCCTCTCTTTCCCTCTCCATCTCTCTCTCCCTCCCTCTCCATCTCTCTCCATCTCTGCCTCTCTCTCTCTCCCTCTGTCTCCCTCTTTCTCTCTGCCTCTCCCTCTGTCTCTGCCTCTCCCTCTCTCTCTGCCTCTCCATCTGTCTCTCTCTCCCTCCCTCTCCCTCTGTCTCTCCATCTCTCTGCCTCTGCCTCCCTCTCCCTCTGTCTCTCTCCCTGTCTCTCTCTGCCTCTCCCTCTCTGTCTCTCCCTCTCTCTGTCTCTTTCTGTCTCTCTGTCTCCCCCTCCCTCTCCCTCTCCGTCTCTCCCTCTGTGCCTCTCTCTCTCTCCCTCTCCGTCTCTGTCTCTCTCCCTCTGTGCCTCTCTCCCTCTCCCTGTCTCTCCCTCCCTCTCCGTCTCTGTCTCTCTCCCTCTCTGTCTTTCTCTCTCTCTCTCTCTCACACACACACACCGAGTAAAACCTCCCTCTCTCCCCAGAACGCATGTCGCACATAATAAGCCTCTTGTTTCTGATCCATCTTGCTTTGGATGTTTCATCAGATCTGTAGAAGAAACAATCAGGCTCAAGTACATAAAAGCAGAGACAAAAATCAGCTACAACAGAGAGATTAATAGATGCTAGAGACCGAGACACCTGCGGCCACCTCCAGATTGCGGACTACAGTTCCCAGCATCCTTTATGACTGAGGACGTTAGCTGAGAATGGATGGATTCTTTTTTTTTTAATTCATTGAAAATATGAATTAGCCCAAATGAGTTATTATCTGGTTTTTTTGGGGGTATTAACAGATGCACATTTCATTCCATTGTAATTCGGCAATGCTCCTAAATTCAGCCATTCTCTAAATTCAGCCATCTGCTGAAGAAAACGAAGATACAATAATAAAGAAGCACATTCCGGAGTAAAATTAATATGATTAAATGGTCATTCAACAGGATTTAGCACAATTTGATTGGGATTACACTAGAAAGGCTATTAAGAGCTGTCCTGGTACAAAAGACATCTGCCTTTGCCATCCGATATGTCCCTTTTCTTATATCAGAAGTGTCCAACCTTGGTGACTTTAAGACTTGAGGACTTCAACTCCCAGAATTCCCCAGCCAGCCAAGATTGGACACACCTGTTTTATACCTTCTCTAAGATAACCCACGGAGTCTTGCCTATCATAGGTTGTTGAGAAGAAAGCTTAGTACAGTTATTACCCTGTTTCCCCCCAAATAAGACATCCCCTGATAATGAGCCCAATCGGGCTTTTGAGCGCATGGCAATAAGGCCAAGTGCTTATTTCAGGGTTCAAAAGAATATAAGACAGGGTCTTATTTTCGGGGAAACACGGTTAAAGAAAAGGGATGAGAAAACCAGCAACCTGGTCAGTAAAAATTAGAGAATGAGTTAATAAAAGCCTGAACCTTGGCATGGTAGTTGGGTTTGGGGGCAGAAGATGCAAATTTAACCTAATCTGGTTTATTTAACCAAGGAATCGTGGTTCAGTAAGATCCCAGTTTGACGCAAGGTAGGAACCAGATGCATTGATATTCTCAACTGGCAATCAAGTAAGACAGGGTCAGCTTGGCTTGGCTTTCTCACAGGGCAAGTACAGGTATCTCTTGACTTACGACCCCATTTGAGCCCCAACATTTCTGTTGCTAAGCGAGACAGTTGTTAAGTGAGTTTTTGTTCCATTTTATGACCTTCCATGCCACAGCTGTTAAGTGAATCACTGCAGTTGTTAAGTTAGTCACACGGTTGTTGAGTGAATCTGACCTCCCCATGGACTTTGCATATATGAAGGTCATAAAAGGGGATCACGTAACTCCTGAACACTGCAGCCGTCATAAATATGAGCGAGTTGCCTAGTGTCTGAACTTTTGATCACGTGACCATGGGGATGTTGCAAATAAAATGGTCCTAAGTGTGAAAAACGGTCGTAAATCACTTTTTTTCAGTGTGACGTCGTAATTTCGGTCACTAAACGAGCGGTTGTAAATCAAGGACTACCTGTAGCCATACTCATTATTGTTTGAGAGGGGAAAGAATGAAAACAGTGTCTTCTCCAAGGCTGGTCAGCAAACATCAATATGATAACAAACTTTTAAGCAGGGGTGAAATTCAGCAGGTTCTGACAGGTTCGTGAGAACTGGTAGCGGAAATTTTGAGTAGTTTGGAGAACCAGCAAATACTACCTCTGGCTGGCCCCAGAGTGGGGTGGGAATGGAGATTTTGCAATATCCTTCCCCAGGAGTGGGGTGGGAATGGAGATTTTGCAGTATCCTTCCCCCAGGAGTGGGGTGGGAATGGAGATTTTGCAGTAACCTTCCCCTGGAGCGGGGTGGGAATGGAGATTTTGCAGTATCCTTCCCCTGCCACGCCCACCAAGACACGCCCACAGACCGGGTAGTTTAAAATAAATTTGAATTTCACCACTGCTTTTAAGACATGCTGGCTAGGGAATTCTAGGAGCTGAAGTCCACAAGTCTTCAAGTCGCCAAGATTGGACACACACACACACCGTGAAGACTTGGCACACTCTCCTGGTAGTAGCAGTGTGTTTTGCCTCGTGTGTAACAACTAGGCTTTGATAAACCGTAGATCTCCCTCTCTGAGACAGTGTCCGCCTGTTCAAAGCAGCATTGTTTTCATTGCACATTCGTAGCCAAGAGAAGAAACACCAGGATGAGCTAGGCACAATTTTCTTCTCCCCGATATCAGCTGCGCCGGTGGCTCATGATTCAGCCTTGGAGGAAACGGGCTTCCAAAATTCTGCGCAAGAGCAACCAAGGTGTAAATACAAGCTGTACGGCGAAGGCTAATGTACCAACTCTTGAGAGGGGCTGACTTGTAAGCCCTGCTCTCATAAAAGCTTCCAACAGTTTTGTGGCAGCAAAGTGAGAAGGAGGGAGGGAGGGAGCAGATCCGATAAGGAGGAAAAAAAAATGCCCCGATTCAATTAAATAGCGAAAAGAGGACTGCCACTCATCAGTGGCTTTTTTCAAGTTATCTTCGGATCTATCAATAAATACTAATCTGTTTTCTGCCCATCTTTTCCTGATGGGTTGGTACTATGAATGGCATTGAAAGGAAAAGCATTTAGTCAGATTTCATTCTCTCTCCTTGATTATTTGTTTCCATCCATTGCTTCTCAGGTGCTTTGGAAAATAGTCTCACCTCCCGATGTGGCAGCCCCTCAAATATTGGAACACTGCAATCAGGTCACCCCTAGTCCTTCTTTTTCACTAGGCTGGACATACCCGATTCCTGCAAATATTTTTCCTGTGGTGTGGCTTGGTGGGCGTGGCTTGGTGGGCATGGCAGGGGAAGGATACTGCAAAATCTCCATTCCTACCCCACTCCAGAGGAAGGATACTGTAAAGTCTCCATTCCCTCCCCAATCCAGGGGAAGGTTACTGCAATATACAGGTAGTCCTCAACTTACGAACATAACTGAGCCCAACATTTATATTGCTAAGTGAGATATTTGTTAAGTGAATTTTACCCCATTTTACAACCTTTCTTGCCACTGTTGTAACACGGTTGCTAAGTGAATCTGGCTTCCCCATTGACTTTGCTTTTCAGAAGGTCACAAAAGGGGATCACGTGACCCCAGGACATTGCAACCGTCATAAATATGAATCAGCTGTCAAGCGTCTAAATTTTGATCACATGACTATGGGAATGCCGCTAGAGTCGTAAGCGTGAAAAACAGTCATAAGGCACTTTTGTCACTAACATTGTAACTTTGAATGGTCACTAAATGAACTGTTGTAAGCCGAGAACCATCGTGCTGTAAAGCCATATGTTAAAATGGCATACCCTTATTTCTGGAAGGAATGATGAAATATGTCTGATGAGCTTTAATGCTGCATTAAACCAACAAAAAGCAGAACCAGAACAAACCAGATTTGACAGATGAAACAGAGAGGGGAGAAAAAATGAGTACTGAACCGTTTTGTTGAATTTTGAACAATTGTGTCTAAATGCTCCCTTTTTTTCTAAAAAAGGGGGGGGGGAAATAAAGCTAATTGTTAAATATCAATCTTACCAAATGGAATTATTTTACACTTTTATCTCTCTCTAACCTTCCAACCTCCCTATCCATTGTCTGGAATGCTAGAAGAAAATTTAAGGTTGACTCTGCAATTGTAATTTTTTGCGAGCAAATTAAATTTGAGAGTCTTTCCACCCCATCTCTAATATTCATCCCGGGTGTATTACCAACTAAGACTTTAATAGCATGGGGTTGTTTCAAAGGACAAAGAGAACAGATGTTAATAATCCGGCTAAAGAGATAAGAGAAGTCAGACCAGTAACTTAAGATAAGGCATGTTCTGTTTAAGAAGCTGATGTTTACCTAGAGGAAATAGCCTGGGCACAGCTATAAAACGGGCGTCTGAACAGGAAGAAACGGGGTCTCGTTCATAACATTTACCACTTTATTAAACTACATGCCAAACTCACTTTAGGGGAACAAAATGTTCTTCAGATGAAAGGTAACATGTCTGGGGTCTAGCACAGGGGTGAAATGCTCCCAGTTCGGACTGGATCGCCCAATCCAGTAGCGATGGAGGCGGGTGGTTCGGAGAACCGGTAGCAAAAATCCCTGCCCCACCCCCATGCCCAGCTGAGCCACACAATCATCAGAGGCTGGTTTTTTTTAACTTTTAAAAGCATTTTTTCTACAACTTCTTCGACCAAAAAATGCTTTTAAAAGTTAAAAAAAAAAAAAAAGCCTCTGATGATCGTGTGGCTCAGCTGGGATCGTCAAAGGCTTTTAAAAGAAAAAAACCCTTTTTTTCTTTTAAATGCCTCTGACAATCCAAGTTGAGTTGCCTGATCGTCAGAGGCATTTAAAAGAAAAAAAGCCTCTGCCGATCAGGCAACTCAGCTGGGATCGTCAGAGCCTTTTGAAAGCATTTTTTTTACAACCTCGTCGACGAAGAGGTTGTAGGAAAAATGGTTTTAAAAGTAAAAAATAAATAAATTGGCCACGCCCACCCAGTCACATTACCCCCACACACACACCAAGCCATGCCCACAGAACCGGTAGTAACAAATTTTAGATTTCACCACTGGTCTAGCACAGTGATGGCAAACCTTTTTGGCACCAAGTGCCCAAACCGGAATGTGCGTATGCCAGAGCCCAGAAGACCTGTTGGCTGGCGCATGCATGCCTGATTTTTGGCTGTTTTTCTGGCCGTTTTCAGGGAGTTTTTTGGAGCATTTTTTGGGCCGTTTTCCGGTGCTCCAGAGCCCACAAAAACCAGCTGGCTGGCGCACATGTGCGTGCTGAAAACCAGAAGAGCAACTAACAATGGCGTGCATGCCCACAGAGAGGGCTGTGTGTGCCACCTCTGGCAGGCGTGCCATAGGTTCACCATCACGGGCCTATCAGGTATGGTAGCAATTCAAACTATAACTGGACTTTTCTTGGGTTTTTTGCCTTGAAAACATTTCACTTCTTAATCCAAGAAGCTTCTTCAGTTCTAAGTTAGAACTGAAGAAACTTCTTGGATGAGAAGCAAAACGATTTCAAGGCAAAAAAAAAAAAAAAACCCAAGGAAGCTTTGGAAAAAGCACCTTTGGGACTACCTTGACCTGGCCGATGGAGGATCTCCATGGATAATTCAAAATATACACTTGGGAGTCACGTTTCCAAAAGCTGCTTCGGAATTAGAAGTGAACTATTCTCCACACTTGGCACGAGAAGGACTTTGCCCAGACCTTTCCCTACTCTGCTTGTTTTCTTACACCTATACTTTGTTGACCTATGAAAGTCTGTGCCAACTGAAAAAGAGTTCCAAAGTTTGCAGGCTGCTATTAACAAGCTGTAATCACCAGCTTACTCCTGAACTTGTCCCAAAGGTGTTTTTTTTTTCCCAGAGGCACCTGGACTTTCTGGGTTTTTCTTTGAAGACGTTTCGCTTCTCATCCAAGAAACTTCTTCGGCTGGAGCCCGTTTCAGCTGGAGCTGAAGCAGCTTCTGTCAACTTGCAAAGCTTTCAAGTTGCCATGAGATCTTTCGGAAACTTCACAGCTTCTTGGATGAGAAGCGAAGCGTCTTAGAAGAAAAACCCAGAAACTCCAGTTGCCCCTTGGGAAAAAAAAAAACACCTTTGGGACAACCATGGCTTGGATGACGGAGACCCTCCATAGACATCCAAGAAGCTGCTTCAGTTTTGGATGAATTACCGTATTTTTCAGAGTATAAGACGCACCTTAGTTTTTGGGGAGGGAAATAAGAAAAAGGCTGATTGGCAGGTGGATCGGCCTCCCGGAATACCCCCAATCAGCTGTTCCCAGAGGTGAATTTTAGCAACAGGTTCCTTGGTTGTGAACTCTGTGCCTTGCTTTTTTTTCTGCCTCTGAAACTTCGTTTCAGAAAAAAGCTGTTTTTTCTGCCTCTGAAAGCCTCAGAAACAGCTTCAGAAAAAAAGCCTCTGAAGCTGTTTGGGGCTTTTTTTCTGAAGCTCTGTTTGGGGGCTTCTTTTCTGAAGCTTCGTTTCTGAATGTTTTTTCAGCCCTCTGAAACCGCCCTTTGAGAAGCTGGGCAGGGCTACATTCGGAGTATAAGACTCACCCAAATTTTCACCCTCTTTTTTTGGGAGAAAAAGGTTCGTCTTATACTCTGAAAAATACGGTATTCAGTTCTTCAGTCAGAACTGGAGAAGCTTCCTGGATGAGAAGCGAAACATCTTTAAGGAAAAACAAAGTCCAGTTGTCTTTTGAAAAAGCACTTTTGGGACAACCATGACCTGGATCATGACCGAGAATCTCCATGGACATTCTCCTGAACCTGATAAGGATCCTCCTTGAAGACCTTCAAGATAGATCTAAGTAGAGAGACAAGCTTGGTGAAGGTGGCCATTCAGACAACTCAAGTCTTAATTGGTCAACTGCTTTATAGGGTCCAGGTATTCTGCTCAGCATCCAAAACTCACATTTTGCAGCCGCTGAAGTTTTAGAGACAGTCCCAAATAAAGTGCAGTGCAATTACAATTTTAATTAATTCAGGCATCTGCAATCCCAGCCAGCTTTGACTGACATACCAGCCAGAATTCATTACAAGAAACACTTCTAAACCACTTGCCAACCACAAGGAGCAATCCCAAGATGTAAATTGGCTCTCTGGGGAAATGCTGTGCTATCAAGGATTTGTGTGCAGGGCTATCCAGATCAGCTGGCTTTGCAACCTATTAAATTGGCCGCTTTTGTACACCTCCTCATCCATTGCAAATTTAAGCTCAAGAACATCAGACACACCCTGGAATCCTTCGGCGGAATATAGAGGTAGAGCTGTAAGTCAACACCGTGTAAGTTGCAGGAAAGATTAAATTAATAAATGACTTCTGCCAGCAGTTTCATAGTTGTTCAAGAGCAAGGGAGGTAAGGCAGAACTTCCGCAGCACACCTCAAAGGCTATATAAAGTGGAACAGAATCGCCTAATGCTACGTTCTAAAATCCAACATTTAAGGAGGACTGAAAACCATAGTATTTGCGCCTTCTAAACTGGCCTGAGAAGTACCCCTTTACTATTTATATATCTTTAAACCTACCTCCTGTAACCAAAATTAACTGAGCCTGTTAAAGTCTGCAATAACTGCTAATTGCACAATTCAAATGTAATGAAGTCAGGCACTATTTATTCGCGTTTATCTGAGATCAATATACCTCTGGAAATCCAAAAGACTATTAAGAAAAAAAAGGTAGCAGGGCTTCCAGGGAAGAAATGGCAAAGAGAGGCAGAGCTTATGATCGTGGCAGAATGAAGAGCTGGCAACTGGAACAGCAAAAGAGGGTGATGAGAACGGACCAAAGGTCCGGATGAATTTCAAATCAGATTTTGAATTTAATGATAAGAATCCTTCTTATCATTAAATTCAAGAAAACGCTATCGTTTGGAATTCTTTAAAAAGTGATAGGATGAGGCTTTGAAGGTTGGACACTAGGGGGAACCAAAGGGAATTAAAGATTACAGTTAAAGGAGAAGATCAGTTAAATTTGAGTTACTAATAGAGAACGGAGCAATATACTTTAATTTGGACATATGGATGGATATTTATGAACAACGGACTCAGAGGTTAATTTTAAGAGTGTCTGCCATTACAGGCAGTCTTTGTTTTAAAAATGTTATGGAAGAGGAACAAGCTTTACCAGACAAAACTGAGACCGACCTGAAAATGGATTTTAAAATGACAGGCTATAGGAATGATATGGGAAAAGATGTTGCACTGGATATACAAATAAAAGTGATTGTTCTCTTGATCATTAAAAGAGATATACAAATAACAAACCAAAAGAACAACCTGGGTTTGCATACTAGATTTACAAAAGAGATTTATTCATTTAGAAGAATTGAGAAAAGATAAAGAAAAAGAAGATGAAAAGAAATCAAACTCCAGGATGTCATTAACGATCAAGATTGTTAAAAGAAAAGGATATAAAGTTGTTTTATTTGATCAAGGTTAGTAGGTACGTTGTTTTCTCTGGTAATCCTTGATTTTGCTTACTAGGTTTTAAGAATCTGTTTCTAAATAAGAGATGAAATATAGGAAGGTGACCATTTATCGTATTTTAAGAAAAGATGGCAGATTACTAAAATTGACTATATTTATTGTGAAGGGAGAAGTAATTTCTTTGTATATTTTTGTTTCTTTTTACCATGTCCTTTTCTCTTTTTCTATCTTTTCTGCATTTTCTATTTTTGCTATTTTTTAAATTTTTCTTAGTTTGTATTAGTATTTATCTTTTAAATTGTAATATTTAATAAAATTAAATATTAATAATATTTAATAAAATTTATATGATAAAGGGACAGCAGATCTTCTCAGCCTATTAGCGATACTTATGGTTGTAAGATCCTTACAAACTGCTGAGAACAATCTAAGTCCTTGGGAATTGGGCGGCATAGAAATATGATTAATTAAATTAAATTAAATTAAGTCCCACTGACCATCATAAGTATTACCATTTCTACATTCATAAACCTATAACACAGACTTCGAAGACCATCATGAATAGATGTGGCATGAGGGTGATAAGATCTGAAACTAGATCTTTCAAGGTACTTCACTGGACCACTTCTTAGCTACATTTATCTTCATTTGATGTCCTTCTGCAGCAATCGGGGATTGTATTATATGCAAAAAAGATGGTTGACAGCCCAACAAAGCTTTTAGCTCCAGCATTTCAATTTAATTTGCCGCTTCCCAGTTCAAATAATTCTGTATGTCCTAATTTCCTACCTGCTGTCCTATATTTGAGAGGGCTGGTTGGGAAAGGCGACGTTTTCATTAGAAACCAGATGCCGCACGCAAACCGTGTTGAGCAATAGTAGACCTTCCCCCTATTTCTTTCCTTCCCAGAAGACTCTGTAACTCGGGAAACAAAATTGTATACTTGCTGCGCAGATTAATTTCTTGCACCATCCTCAAGAAAGAGAAATAAACTTGAAACGCGACGAGCAGACCATGTAGCGAAAATCCATTATTTCACCGTGACCGAATCAGAAATAAAGACAGTTGGGGCGTAAAGGGCCCAAGCAAAGACTCCCAAGGGATCAGGTGTGAATGATGGTTTTTATATATATATATATATTCACTGAATTTTATCACACCCTTCCTCCAAGGAGCCCGGAAAACATCTCCCTCTGCATTTTAAAGTCAACAACAACCCAGTGCGAGATGGAGACAGAGTGTTGGATCTAAATTTCCTCGGGGTTTAAGCAGCGATTTGGATTTAAGACACCAATCTCATTAGGATCATGTTTCCTTCTTGGGATGACAGTTGCATTTGCTATCACAAAAAGCGGGTGTTCAGTCAGGGTCACCCCATATGGCCAAGTTCCTTTCCAATAAATAACACAAGGTAGCCAAGTACGTAGTGTGTGAAAACGAACAGCAACGGATGTAGCACGGCGCTAGGCGCGAGCATCGGTAAAACCCAACAAATCAACGACCTCGCTTTCCTATGAGAAGTAGCAGATGGTTCCCTGTGGATTATTCTAATAGTATCAGGACATGTAAATTATATCTATGAATATCCCACCAGAGATACAGACACTTGTATCTTGGACTTTCACCCACTTTCATCGGGAGAACGGACGCCAAGGTCACACAAGGACCTCAACCCTTCCCAACAGATAGTAAATTGCCTTTTGGGCAAACGAAGCCGCAGGCCCTCTTGTACTTTACGAGTTTCCATCACTTGCCGATTCTTGTGAGACAGCTCTGGAAGACTAGTTGCTTCCTGACAGCCAAGATAAGAAGGCTGGAGACAGACTGGTAACAACACCACAAAAGGGCAACAATTCTCAACTTCCAAATAAGCACTCAAGGTCAGCGCAACGGAAAAGTCCGCTCATCCCTTGTGGAAGGAGGACAATGGCTACTTCAGGATAGAAATAAAGCTGAAAAGGCTGGGCGCTGACAGCCAAGGTCATTCTGAACCATCGGAGCGAGCAAGGTGCATTTTATCCTTATAGCTCAAGTTATGCGAGTTGGAAGGGACCTTGGAGGTTTTCTAGTCCAACCCCATGTTCAAGCAGACAACCTTATACCATTCCAGACAAATGGCTATCCGGTCACTTCTTGAAAACCTCCAATGACAAAACACCCACAACTTCTGAAGGCAAGCCATTCCACCAATTAATTGTTCTGCCAGGAACTTTTTCCTTAACTCTAGGTTGGGTCTCTCTTGGTTGATCTTTCATCCGTTCCTTCTTGTCTTGCCCTCAGGTGCCTTGGAGAATAGGTTGTACCTCTCTTCTTTGTGACAGCCCCTCAAATATTGGAAACTTCTTATTGTGCCATATCCATCATTGGACGTTGGCGATCCTATTTTTATCAACAGCCACATGACAAAGTGCTGCTGAGTTTTGTCCAAACCGGTGCCTTAGGTTTTGAAGCCACAATGTTTTTCTTCTGCCTGGATCTCATTTGCCTTCAATCTTTCCCTAGAGGATTAAGTGAAATATGCTGTATTTTTCCAGGTGTCTCATCACATGTCCAAAATATTCTAACTTTCGCTTTTTAATGGTTTTGATGATTTCCCTTGGCTATCCCAAGCGGCTTATCACCCCCTCATTTCTGATTTTGTCAACCCAATTTATACGTAACAGCCTGTAAATCCACATTTCAAATGCTTCTAGTCTCTTCAAGTGGTTTTCTGTCAGAGACCAACTCTCCACTCCGTAGAGCAGGATAGAAAAGATGTAACATCTGACAAGCCTGATTTTCAATCTTCAGTTTTATGTCGTGATTGCAGAAGGCCTTTTTCATTTTGAAGAATGCTGCTTGAGCTTGTCTTTACTTCAGTGGAAAACTGCTCTCAAATTATTCTTAATCCTTCTCTTCACTAGATTAGACATTCCCAGTTCCCACAATCGTTCATCGTATGGTTTAGCCTCCAATCTCCTATTCATCTTTGTTGGGCAAATGTTACGGTGTGAATATTGGGACTTATAGTAGTGACCAAAATTGTGGAAATCGTTTGGGAAAAGTGTATTTTCTAAAACTAGCTAATAACATCACTTTTTTTTGGAGTAGTACCATAAAAGTATATATCAATGGAAAGATAATTTAATCAAGAATGTAATGCAATAACTTTTAAGAAAGACTTGCTATTAGAATAGCAGTTACGGTATAAAGAAGAAAAGTAAAACATGTAGAAAAAACGAGATATACAAAAATGATCACATCAGTTAATCTTTAGTTGGGGAACCTTTGGCATGAATTACGGCCTTACAACGTCTTCCCATGGAGTGAGCCAAGTCTTTTAGTTCTGCAGCTGTTATCATGTGAAACCAAGATTGAAGGATTGCTTCTATTAACTGAGTTTTATTGCTGGGTCGCTTCTGACTAACAAGTTTCTTTAGTCGGCTCCGTAGATTTTCAATTGGGTTAAGGTCTGGGCTATTCCCAGGCCATTCCAGCAGTGGAATAGGATTATCTTGAAACTCCACAAAAAAAAAAAAAAAGTGGTTATTAGACATCAAACCTCAAAAATACACTTTTCCCAAAAGGCTTCCACAATTTTGGCCGCTACTGTAGATTCAACTTCCACCTCTTCACATTCATTTTTACTCAAGCTGCGAAGGAGATGACAGGTAACCCTGCACACAGAACCTCGTGTTCCTGATCCTGTTTTACGGCCAGCCACTTAACACTCACGCATCTCCTCCAAGCTCTTTGTGTGGGCAAGCTGGCCCAAGGCTCTTATTTGCTCCCATAGCAACACACAGTTCCCGACAGCAGCACACAGAGCATGGATCCCAATGCCCCCTAAATTGGAGTGCGAGGAAAAGCAAGCAAGAATAGCACATCTGGGCACAGAAGGGGAAATGGGAGACATGGGGAAGGTTAAAAAGAAACAACACCCTTATCTCATGGAAGCATGAATCTTCTAATCTAGACACCGCGGGATGTAAGGCTGCAAACTCAGTTAAATGCACAGGCTTTGAGATGCTCATTCAGGCCAGCTTTTTATCCTTCAAACCTGGAGTATCAACCCCACCTCCCTATTGCAGAGTTCAATCAAACCTTAACTGCAAAGTAGTGCTGCTGATTGCAAGCTGGCCTTGTGATGTTAAACTCTTTTCATTTTATGGATTTATACATATTTAGACTATTTGTGTACAATTCCAGGCAGCATGCGTAACACACTTCCAATTTTTCTCCCCAGTCTCTGAAAAATGGATTGAGCTCAGAAAGGGAGACAAGCCCAAAGTCACCCAAAAGCTAGAACTCCCAGTTTTTAATTCAGTATGAGAGCCAGTTTGGTGTAGTGGTTAAGGTGCTGGCCTGAAAACCAGGGGACTGTGAGTTCTAGTCCCACTTTAGGCATGAAAGCTAGCTGGGTGACTTTGAACCAATGACCAGAAGCCTGTGAGTCCTAGTCCCACCTGAGGCACGAAAACCGGCTAGGTGAGTTTCAGCCAATCACCAGGAGACTGTGAATTCTAGTTCCATCTTAGGCATGAAAGCCTGCTGGGTGACTTTAAGCCAATCACCAGGAGACAGAGTTCTAGTCCCACCACAGGCATGAAAACCGGCTAGGTGAGTTTCAGCCAATCACCAGGAGACCGTGAGTTCTAGTTCCATTTTAGGCATGAAAGCTGGCTGGGTGACTTCCAGTCAGTCACCCTCTCTCAGCCCAACCCACCTCACAGGGTTGTTTTGTGGGGAGAATAGGAGGAGGGAGGAGAATTGCGTATCTTTGTCATCTTGAGTTACTTATCCAGTAATAAAGGTGGGATAAAAATCTAATAAATAAATAAATCTTAGCCATCACACCACGTTTGTATTTCAGGAGGAACCTTTTGTTACTCTCAGCCCTGACAGGTTTTTCATGACTCCAGGACCAATGAACAACTGACCAGCACTGTAAACAGATATAATGAAAAACACCCTTTTAATGTTGCGTTTAATGTCACAAACTCTATGGATGCTAACAACCAAGGGTTGTTGCTTGAGAACTTATTGACTTTTGGGGGGTCTCTTTCTTGGAAGTCAGCAAAACATTTACATTTAAATGGCTATCCTGGGTCTGCCTCTGAAAAATGTTATACAGCACATAAATGCGTGGGAAATGTTTATAGCCACTGCAAATCAATGGCGGGTTCTGAAAACAAGGCAAACTTTGCAAGATCTAAACTGGAGCTGTGATGCCTCAAGTATGAGTTACTTGAGCCCAAGGCAACTAGTACATGCAGGCAAGTGCATAGAATTCCACACAGGTGAAGCACAGAGGGAGCGAGGGAAGGGGAGAAAGAGAGAGAGGGAGGTAGACAGACAGACACACAAAGACAGATAGGTACCAATAAAGGAGAATATTTGTAGCTCAGGGTTGAAATGAGGGGTCCTTGGTGGTCTCTGAGCTTGGTGGTTTTGTTGCAGACATTTCATTATCCTAACTAGGTAACATCATCAGTGCTAGCATTGATGATGTTACCTGGTTAGGGTAATGAAACAAATGTCTGCAAGAAAACAAATTTAGAGACCACCAAGGACCCTTCAGATAGGTAGGTAGGTAGGTAGGTAGGTAGGTAGGTAGGTAGGTAAATGAGACAGAGGAAGAGAGAGAAGGAAAGAGATGATAAATGATAGAGAGATGATAAATGATAGATAGATGATAAATGATAGATAGATGAGATGATAGAGATGATAAATGATAGATAGATAGATAGATAGATAGATAGATAGATAGATAGATAGATAGATAGATAGATAATGAGAGAGAGAGAGAAGGAAAGAGATGATAAATAATAGAGAGAGATGATAAAAGATAGATAAGAGAGATAAGAGAGATGAGAGAGAAAGAGAAGGAAAGAGATGATAAATGATAGATAGATAGATAGATAGATAGATAGAGAGAGAGAGAGAGAGAGAGAGAGAGAGAGATAGATAGATAGATAGATAGATAGATAGATAGATAGATAGATAGATAGATAGGAGAGATGAGAGAAAGAGAGAGAAGGAAAGAGATGATAAATGAGAAAGATGATAGATAATAGATACATACAGTGGAAAGATATGGTAGCTCCATAGATAGATAGATATCCATTCAAGAGAAGAATACCATTCTCTCTATCCAGCACAAAAATGCCCCAAGATCAAAGTTTTGTACCGTCTCCACGGGCAACATTTACCCAAGAATAGTAGTTCGGGTGGCTTTATTTACAAGTAAGTCTTAAATCTTGACCTAGAGCAGCGTGTCTCAAACTTGGCAGGTGTGTGGACTTCCGCTCCCTGGGCTGGCTGGAGAATTCTGGGAGCTAAAAGTCCATGTTACTTAAACTTAACAAGGTTGAGAAACACAGATTCTAGCCTCTGCTCGTTGGAATACAAAGTGGGGAAAAACACACACAAATATTCAAATGGGGAAAAAGTAACATCGTTTAAGCAGCCTGGCTAATTTGTTTTATTTGATTTAAAAACAAATGGATCTGACTAGGTGACCTAGTTTGCCTTCAATCTTTCCTTGGAGGATTAAGTGAAGGATGCCATATTTTTCCGGGTTTCACATCACATGTCTGAAATATTCTACCCTGTTTCCCCAAAAATAAGGCATCCCCTGATAATAAGCCCAATCGAGCTTTTGAGCGCATGCGCTAAAATAAGTGCCCCCCCAAAAAAATAAGCGCGCCCCGAAAATATTTAAACGCAGAGCTGGAAATCAGCTAAAACGGCAAGAGGAGCCCCATCTTGGTCCACGCGCCCCAAAATAATAAGGCCTCCCTGAAAATAAGGCCAAGCGCTTATTTCGGGGTTCAAAAAATATAAGACAGGGTCTTATTTTCGGGGAAACACAGTAACATGGCCTAACACAGGGGTGCGGCTCTGAAGCCACATGGGGCTCTTTCACCACTCTGCTGCGGCTCTGTCACTCAAAATATGCATCACAACGGCCAATGTGTGACACCCGCCAGCACGCAATTTATTGAATTTTTCAACTCCCGGTAGGCCAACCATGGATAAATCCAAGAAAAGAAAAGTTTCAGAAGAAACCAGAAGGTTTAATTCAACTACATATGCTAGTTTTGTGGCTGCTCAAGAAATAGTCAGGCATGGGAAGGGTTTTGTGGCTCCCGGTGTTTTCTTTTCTGTGGGAAATGGGTCCAAATGGCTCTTTGAGTGTTGAAGGTTGCAAACCCCTGGCCTAACACAATGTAAGAAATGTCATACTTCAAACATTGATCTCCTATAACGGTTCCAATACCCTTTAATTCATTTGCGAGGAGCCGAAGACGGAAATTAAAGTTTGACCTTGATATGAGCCTCTAATGTTAAGATTCTGCACTCTTCGGCATCAACTAGTTGTTCTGATATTGTGCATAACCGTTACAACATGGGCTTGGGAACATTGCTGCATTATTCCTAAATTGGCTGAAAGCGCTGCTCAGAGGGAAGCAGTAAAAAAAAATTTAAAGAGTCACATGCAGCTATAATGAATCCACCCACCACCAAAGTAGAATTTTGCTAGCCTCCAGCCAGGAGTAATTATTTCCAGCTTGCAAGGAAAAACACTCCTTTTGCAGAAGCACCACTCTCTCTCTCTCATCTCTACAACAAGCAACCCATTTTTCTTTACTTATGACTCAGCAGCCAACCTCTTGTAAATGCCTGACTCTGCTATCTTCGAGCAGCACTGTCCTTTTCCAACCGGTATTTATTTACACGCCAGCTTAAATCAGAGCCTGAAGTCAGAACTTATCAGTTTAAGTTACCCCTTATTGTTTCGGAAACGAGAATGGAAAGAGATGGAGGGCTTTCCAATGAAATGAATACTTAACTGTTGCACAGGGATTCCTATCTCAAAAAAAAAAAAACCAATCCTGCACACATTAGCTAGTTAACATGTCACTGAGAGTATTCCTAAAGATTTAGTTCTCTTTGAAAACCCGGTTTTATGAGCGGCTGGCTTGTTGGTTTGACTTTTTCATCGGTCAGAGAGGACAAAAGTAAAGCTTAGTCTCTCTTGGGAAAGATAACCGAAAAGATAACTGTATTTATCTCGAATGGAGACTTTCGGGGAAAATCCAGACCTCAGTTGGAATCGACTTTAGCTTAATCAGAAAGGTGGCGGCTGTTTTGGGGGGCACAACAGCACTTTTTAAAGGAAGTTTGCTGTCCAGAAGATAATGATGCACTGCACAGGTTTGTCCTCAATTTATGACCACAATTGAGCCCTGTTGCTAAGCAAGACAGTGGTTCGGTGAATTTTGCTCTATTTCACGACCTTTCTTGCCACAGTTGATGAACAGTTGTAAGTTGAGGACTTCCTGTATACCATCTCCCTCTCTCTCATCTATCTATCTATCTATCTATCTATCTATCTATCTATCTATCTATCTATCTATCTATCTATCTATCTATCTCTGAGCCAAGGTGGCACAGTGGTTAGAATGCAGAACTGCAGGCTACTTCAGCTGACTGCTAGCTGCAGTTCGGCAGATTAAATCTCACCAGGCTCAAGGTTGACTCAGCCTTCCATCCTTCCGAGGTGGATAAAATGAGGACCCAAATTGTTGGGGGCCATAGGCTGACTCTGTAAACCACTTAGAGAGGGCTGCAAAGCACTGTGAAGCGGTATATAAGTCTAAGTGCTAAGTGCTATTGCTATCTATCAATCGCTTTCTATCTATCAATCACTATCTAGCTATATACCTCTATCGCTATCTATCATGTAAATCTATCATCCATCTATCTACCTATCTATCTACCTACCTGCCTACCCATCCATCCATCCATCCATCCATCCATCTATAGAATAAAACTAAACAGTGTCGGGCTAGATAGAAGCAGCAATGTTTGTTGAATTCCCACATCACACAAAACTACCCTGCATTTGCGTGGCTGTGGCGTAGGATGTGGTGTGAATCCAGTGATGAATGATGGGTTTTTTATACAATCAACTGTTAGCTTTAGCGGCTGCAAAAACCACTCAGTTTCCATGAAATGCTTCAGAGGCACTTGGGAAGGAAATTTGAGCAAAATAATTTGAAAGCACCATTTATTAGGTTTCTCATTTCGAAACTCAACCATGAATATCCGCCCCTGCCTCCAATGTACACCTCGGCAGAAATAGAATAACCTCATAACTCAGTATCCATTCAGCTACCGGTGCTTAACTGGCGCATGCTGAACTGATCTAGTAATTGGGAAGGGGGGGGGAGGAAATCAGTGGAAAGATTGCGACGAGCCAGTAGAATCGAAAACCCCCCAAATCTGTGAAGGCTGCAGATCCCCCCCACTCTATCCCCCCCACTCTATCAAATTAAAGCAACTTCTCATTCCCACTCGATATGGTCGCTGGATTTAAAACTAATGTTGCCCCTAAGCTAGACATCCACTTGCCTGTCCTTCTAATTACATCAATATACATGCCTTATCTTTGCTGTCAAAGCTTGAGTGTCTTGAGCAGCAGTCTTGCATGAGATCAAACGCGGAGGTGGTGGGTGGGAAGCCTGAGCACTTATATTACAATCTAGATCCATGTCCCCACTTCCTCTGCTCACCTTGGATTTCTGGGGAAGAAAAACCGGACTTCGTAATACAAGAAGGGCAGGACATTCTCTCTCTCTCTTTTTTTTTTCCCCCCTTTCCCCAGCCTTCCTACATTTTTACTCATTTCCTTTAGCCAAATCTCTGGTGAACGAGAGGATGGAGAAACGAGAAGGAAGCGTCTCTCTTCTGCCTCTCGAAAGACAACTGGGCATCAAAGCGAAATGAGGGACAGAATCAAGTACGAACGTTGTAGGCGAAAACCAGCTTTACTGTCAGGCTGTAGCAATCAAATTGCTTCTCTCTAACCCACGTAGCCTCTAAACTAAGCTGCAGACATCAGCGTAATACCGGAGAGGCTTGGATTTTCATTAGAAGAATTATGTAAGAACAGGCAAGTAGGCCACTATCACCAACCTGCGCCACAAGCCGGGCTGGCTCGCTCCCGGATATATTTTACTATTTCTATTGCATTACCTGGAGGAAATTGGACTCTTAAAACAGGTAACAGAGCGACCCATAGATATAAATAGCAATTAAAGGGAAAGAACTTTGTCTGAAGTCAAACATATTGTGCTAAGCCTTAAATGGCCTTGCTTGGGTTTCTGATGCGACGGCCATTGATGGTAGCCAATGTTGAATTCTCCAATGACCCGTAATGAAACCAAGATGGAACAGACTGTGGCTTGTAGTGAGTCGAAAATGGCTTAGAAAAGGATTCTTGGTGGATCTGGACCTAATGTTCTCAATGCAACTTGGGAAAAGAAGAAACAAGAAGGAACAAGAAAAATAGAGGAAGATTGCAGGAATGGGGTGTGTTTACTCTAAGTGAAAAAAAGGACTAGGGGTAACATGAGCAGTATTCCAATATTTGAGGGGCTGCCACAAAGAAGAGGGTGGTCAACCTATTCTCCAAAGCACCTGAAGGCAAGACAAGAAGCAATGGGTGGAAACTAATCAAGGAGAGATCCAGAGCTAAGGAAAAATTTCCTGACACTGAGAACAATTAACCAGTGGAACTGCTTGCCTTCAGAAGTTGTGGGTGCTCCATCACTGGAGGTTTTCAAGAAGAGACTGGACAACAACTTGATAGGGTCTCCTGATTGAGAAGGGGGTTGGACTAGAAGACCTCCAAGGTCCCTTCCAGCTTGGTTGTATATTTTGATAAATGCTCCAATAAGGTCATATTGGAGTTGTGGACTATGTTATATATATATTTTTTACCTTGGTCAAAATCAGAATGAGGTAGCAATTAGGGCTGGGCTCAGATTATGTAGAGCAGGGATGTCCAGCCTTGGCATCTATGCTGGCTGGGGAATTCTGGGAATTGGGAGTCCACAAGTCTTAAAGTTGCCAAGGTTGGACACCTCTGGTACAGAGCTTTGAATCTGGTTTTCTTTAATTATGAAGTTGAGTGATCCCGAACAAGAGAATCATCATATGTTGCGCACAGCCTTTCAAAAAAGTTAAGGGGAACAGGGATGAACTAATTACTTCCTTTTTTACATAAAAGACAGAAATTGGGTTCATGCAACACAGAGACTAAAAAAAATCAGGTTTAGGAGCAGGGTAGATTTGATTTAAATTGAGTCGATTTAAATCATGATTTAAATCATGATTTAAATCACGAGTAAAAAGGCTTGATTTAAATCAACTCGATTTAAATCATAATTTTTAAAGAGCAACTGTCATCTCTGCTACTCCTTTGACCCACTGTTGACTCACCGATAGTCCCAGTGTTGCAGAATATACAGCCTTGTGCTACATAACTAAGCTCCATTTCATGCTGAATAAACTAAATTATTTATGTATCTTAAATAGAAAACTATCTTACGATAGATTTTTACCCCAAAAGTTTTTTATTAAAATAAATTCAATAAAAATAAAAAAAACTGATTTAAATCAAAAAATCCGATTTAAATCAAAAAAATCCGATTTAAATAAAAAAAATCCGTTTTTTGTTTTTTTTTGTTTTTTTTTTAATCATTGATTTTTATCCACCCTGTTTAGGAGCCACAATTCACCCAGTAGCATCCCAGAAACCTACCAGATTTTGGTTAGCATGTTGCAGTAGGAACCCAACCAAGGTCCAGCCATATTAAAGCATTTTCATGCAACCCGAGTCCTTTCTACTTAAGAATTCTGTTACCAGAGAAGCTACTTCAGAACGGAAAATAAAAACGATGGCGAATGTAGACTTTATAGTCAAAGCAAAACCCAATTTAATAGATCACATTGCATGGAAATGATCTTCTGACAGCAAGCCATCTCAGAAAGCTCCGGATTTACACACATGGATGCCTATTATTCAAAACAAACAAAGTGAAGAGGAAGCCAACTGGAGCAATTAAAGCTGTTTATATATATTTATATTTTATGTATATATATATATATATATATATATATATATATATATATATATATATATATATATATATATATATGAAGCATGTCCATGTAAAACCTAACTTATTTACTCTAGGGAAGGACTCAGTACTTTCAAACAAGGAAGCACAGAATGAAAAACTCTTTTTGTTGTTCAACGGGCGTTCTCCTAAGTTAGTCCACGGAGTTGAGTGACTCAGATATTAACTGGCTTTAGCTAGTTATTTCTCATGAGGATATAAAATATTTTCTGGCTGGTTTCGGATCTACAGTTTCTATACTTGGGTACCGATAACACAAGACTTGGAGGAAAAGAACAATAAAGGGACAGTGAATCACTTCTGAGAATTTCTTCCTGCATTACCCAACCTCCACAGCTCCTGCCTGCGATGAAAACATTAGCCCCAACGTGTTGAGAAATGAGCTACATCTTAGACTAAAGACAAAGGGCAGGGGGATTTTTCAAAAAAAGAAACCCAAACAGAAGGCTAAAATAAAATCCATCGTCTAATTTAAGTCCTTTTAAAATATATATAACCGTTTCATACTTGACAAGCCTTACTCCGTAATATACAGGAAAAGCAAACCACACTCAAAGGTCAGATTTGAAATTCCCCAGAGATTTAAGCAGCGGGCAAAGAAGAGATTCCTGCAGCATTTCAATGTGATCTACAAGATTCGGAATCCCTTCCTGCCCCGTTCAGTAACCGTATGATTACTATGCACGTACTATGCATGAGCAATGCAATGACACATAGGCACTGTCTAGCTTCTTTCAGTTTAGGAAAAGAGAAACAGGTTTAACCAAAAATTAACATGGTAGATTATTCAGGTCATATTCGACGCATGGAGAACAATCGAATCCCCAAGATGGCAATGAGATGGACTGCCCTGATGCCACACAACCAAGAGGATGCCCTCAAAGTATATGGTGAAGAAAGTTTGTGGAAAAGGGTCTAAACCAGTGCTTCTCAACCTTTTCTTCACCACGGACACCCTTTAAGTATCTTTTGTGGCCATGGACCCCCACCCAAGACTTAACTCAAGATTTAAATCATAACACTTCAAGTCTTCGTGGACCCTCTGTGACATCACAGCCCCCCCCAGGGGTTGTGGACAACGGGTTCAGAACGACTGTTCTAAACGTCACATGGGAAGACACTGAAGTACTCACCCAACCCTGAAAATGTTGCTGTCCTACATAGCAAGAGCACTTAGACTTACATACCGCTTCACAGTGTTTTTACAGCCCTCTCTAAGCGATTTAGAATCAGCCCATTGCCCCCAACAATCTGGGTCCTCATTTTACCGACCTCAGAAGGATGGAAGGCTGAGTGACCTTGAGCCAGTGAGAATTAAACTATCAGCAGCCGGCAGTACTGCATTCTAACCACTGCGCCACCATGGCTCTTTGGTGAGCATGGCTTCCACAGTATAGGAGGATCTATTGCTAAAAAACTTATTCATCATATTTCTAACCAGACTTTCCTTTACAGTGGAAAGGGCAGGTTCACAAGGGTTTATGCCTTCTGGCCTTCATAACTAACCTACTGTGTGAATTTGATTCAATGAAGGAAGCAGCACTCGCCAAAGGCCACTCAGGAGCCCTGATGGGTGACCATGAACGAGAAGACAAGCTCCTTCTGTTAGCTAGCCGACTTCTACATCATCCTGGCGCAAAGAATTTTGGGGAATGAATGAGCTACTTTTCTAACACGCTAAGTCAATCTATGAGTCATTAATACTCCACACTAAAATATTTATCTTTGATTGAGTGGAGACTAGTCTTTTAACAACTCTCAGCGCTGAACCACCTTCATTTGCTCAAACTAAACTCAAAGATTAAAGAAGCATGGGTTTTGGAATTAAGAATCACCTTTGTAGCTTTTCTCAACTGGGTCAATCATATCTAGGCTTTTGGTATCATTTACAGAAAGCTGTTAACATAGCTCAATACTGTCCTAGATCTCAGAAAGAAACGGTGAAATATATATATATTGCCTCCTTCAAAAGAGGCGAGCCCATTCTGCATTATGGAATCTGTCAAATTTACAGAACAGTCAAAGGGAAGAAAAATTTCCCTTGATAGGTTTTAAGCCAGGGCTCTCCAACCTTGGCAACCTTAAGCCTGGAGAACTTTAACTCCCAGAATTCCCCAGCCAGGTTTGCTGGCTGGGGAATTCTGGGAGTTTAAGTCCTCCAGGCTTAAAGTTGCCAAGGTTGGAGAGCCGTTTTAAGCAGTCCCTCACAATTTCCCAGCAAAACTGTGAGCAGAGTTAGAAAGTTGTAAGCCTCACTCTCAATAGTGACAATCTACAAAAAAAATAAATAAACTTTCACCATACAGAGATCCAAAACCAGCCATATTGTAGCATCTTTGGAAGAATCAACTAAAGTATTCCCACGTATCAATTAAGAACAAGTTCCTCCATTCACCCAAACTGAAATTTAAAGGAGGTGGTGTTGCCCTATTGAACCAAAAAATCTTTTTGTTTTGTTTTGTTAAAGCAAATACAATGTTACTTGCCATTACCGCAAAACCAAGAAAAAATATCTGAAAATAACACGCAGGGTTTCAATAGCCAGCAGAGAAGAACAGTTTTGTTCGCTGGTGAGGTGTATTACGCTGAAATTGGGAGAGATTTTTGGAAGCTCTGCTATAAAATAACCATAAAACTCTGACAAATCTTTCGCAGTGCACAGTTTTAGACATCTGATGACATTCTGCAGGAAAACAAAGTGAGGGCATCTGTAATTATAAATACTTATCGGCAAAGCTGCTAGAAGTCTACTGTTTGTATTGATAGCTTGTGAATTACAGGCTATTATAAATCAGTCCACTATTGTGTTAGATAAGACTAAAACTTCAATGCAATTCCACTACCCTAACAACAGCAGGACAGAGGCATCTCCATCAAGTGCAGATTACAAATTATTTCCAGTAAAACTGAAAGAATTCAGCAGAAAAACTCAGGCAGGGAACCTATTTTCCTTGTTCTACCACAGAGTCTTCATTTGACCTTATGGCAGGTGATATACCAGGGTTATTCAATGCCCATTCCAGATACCTGCAACTTTTTCCCTGTCTCAAAACCGGATTTATGCCCAGTTCATTCCTGTTTTGGGAATGACGGAATGAAGTTTAGCTTTGCTGTGGCATAGTTAATAATATTCATTAAAGACAAGTGCAAGGAAGCACCAAAGCAGTGATGGGTGTGTACGTTTGTGTGTGGCTCCTAAATTAAAAGATACTTTGAAGACACTGTACTGGGCACAGTCATCAAGAAACTTTTAAAAGGGAAAGATGACATTTTTTTTGAAAACTCACTTGCAGGCTCATTAATGTAAGTCCCAAAACTTTTACAAGCACAGGTTTAAAGGGGTACATTGATCGTTCTTCCTCTTGTTATCCAATTTTTTTTATATTATTCCAAAATGTATCCAATGTGATGGGATATTTTTGTTTTTATCCTGCCTTTTATCCTTCCTCTTTCCCACAATAATATCCCTGTGAGGTTAGTTGAGCTAAGAGAAAGAGGGACTGGCCCAACTGACCGTCTTCTTTTGCAAATAATGTGTGTTCCCCTTTTGTTTATTCTCGCTCAGATTTTCCCAGGATACATTTCCTTCAATACTAGCAATATACAAAAATTTAATTCTGAAAAGAATATACTTCTCCTTCTCTGGCTCTTTAGCAACTCATCACCTAATCCCGAAAAATATATCGGAATGTCAATTTAAATAAAATCAACAGGAAAAATACCGCTCATTTCTATTTACGTGAACACATCCACAATATTGTTCAGAAATCTATCCTGTCTTGTCCAATTAGCCGGCAGCTTTTATTTGGACAGTCGCATTAAAGGGAGTTTTCCAAGAGATGGCCAACTCCAATCTAACCTGGTGTCCTGCGTGCATTTCTCACAACCCCACAACAAACCTATCCATGGTCTGCAAGCCAGGACTGATAACACAATTTAATATACCTCGATTTCCATAAATGACTAGAAAGGCGGAGAAACACTGGGTGTACCCCAAAAAGCATATGATAAACACAGCATATCCAGAATTCGCATGGGACACCTAGTTTATAGAATATAGAATCATGAGGGACTCTCCAAGGGACCTTGGAGATCTTCTAGTCCAATTCCTTGCTCAAAGCAGGAGCCTTACACCATAGAGGTCAAATGGTTGTCCGGTCTATTTTGGAGAACCTCCAGGGATGGGAGCACCCACAATTCCAAAAAGCAAGCTATTCCATTAATTGTTCAGAAAAATTCTCCATATTCTTAAGCTGGCTCTCTCTTTAACGAACTTTCACCCATTACTTCTTGTCCTGCCCCCCTTGGGAAAATAAGACAATCCCCTCTTCTCTGTGACAGTCCCACAAGTACTGGAAGACAGCATGTTCCCCTAATCCTTCTGTTTTTTAGGCTGGACATATCTAGTTCCCACAACCATTCATCATACAATTTAGCCTCCAGACCCATTATCGTGACCTCCTGCAGGACGGAAGGGGAGGCCATCCCAGCAGAAAATTAATGGGAACAAGGGTGTGTGAAGGAGCAGGTACAAGAAATAAGACTAAGCCCCCAGTAGGATTACAAGTCAATCTTCCCCCAGTTGTGTGACCACTAGACATATGGACTTCCAGAATTCCCTAGCAGGCATAGCTAATATTGAGGATGCTGGAAGCTAAATTTCACACATCAAACACAGGTTGCTTTCTCTCATTAAAAAGGATAACTCTGAAACTGCATCGTTCCAAAATAATGATACCTAAACGAGGGAATTTATTTTTACCCACGGTAAGGTTTTCTAACTCCCACTTCATCCATTTACAAATAGGTTCTTAAAACCGTTTAAATTCAGTGGACTTTTCTTTCTAACTGCCACCAATGTTACGCTTTCCAGTTTGCAGTGCAAATACGGTTCTTCTTTTTTGTTGACATTTTAACTGCTGTTTGTATATTATGTTTTATACTTCATCTTGTTTTAACAGTTTTATGACTGTTTCATTTCTCATTTATAAGCCACCACAAATTCCAGGGTTTGGGGGGGGGGGGTTTGTTGGTTTTTTTATCACTCGAGGCAAAATATGAGCATTCAGAGGCTACAACAGGAAAAAGCAGGACCCCATATCTACGTTATGGAATTTCTCTACCAAATAGAGAAGAATAACAAGAGAAGCAAGCATGGGTTGGAACAGTGTTTCTCAACCCATGCACCTCTTGAAGATGGGTGGACTTTAATTCCCAGAATTCCCCAGCCAGCATGCTTGAATTCTGGGAGTTAAAGAGTCCACCCATGGGAGTTGAAATCCCATTCATGCTCACTGGAGAATTATCTGAGTTAAAAATCCACACATTTTCAAATGATCAAGGTTGGGAAAATACCGAGTTAGAAAGAAACAGCTAAGACATTTAAGCAGCTTAAGCAAGGGGGAAAAAATCACTTATTCATTTCCACGTTATATATATATAATATATAATGTCAATTCAAATATTTATTTATATATGCCACCTTTTTTTTTCCCCCAACATGCAAGGGAGGTTCTACAGAGTTCACCTTTCCCATTCATCCCGGCAATAAAAAGGAAGTAGATTGCATCAAGAGGAAGGGACCAACCAGTCACCCCAAGACTTCCTATGATCACGAATGGACTGGATCCTGGTTCCTCCCATCATAGTACCAGCCTTGTTCTCCATCCAGGACTTTCAGGACACTACCGACCATTCCCCCCTTCCCATAACCCTAGTATTTTCATCCTGCTGGCTGGGGACTCTGGGTGCCGTAGTCCAACCTCCTACTACACCTGAAGAACACCATGTTGCCCACTTAGGCACCCCAAGAGACACCACACGCACACACCCCTCTGCATCTCCCCTACAAGAGCTCCCTGGCCCAACTTCTTTCTCTTACCCACCCGCCCTCAAACTGATCCCTCACCCTAAACCACCTTTCTCCCCCACTCTGCCTTCTGGGTGCCGTAGTCCAATCTCCTACACCCGAAGACCACCATGTTGCCCACATAGGCACCCCAAGAGACAACCCCACATAGACACACACCCCTCTGCAGCTCCCCTACAAGAGCTCCCTGGCTCTTTCTCTTAACCCACCCTTTCCCCCCCACAAACTGAGGCCCGCCCCCACCCCACCCTAAGCCAACTTTCTCCCCCACTCTGCCTTCTGGGGCAAGACACTCCCCACCCCCCACCCACCCCCCATTAACGCCAATGATGGAGGTGTGTGTGAGAGAGAGAGATGGAAGTTGCAGTCCAAGTTGCAGTCAAGTTGAGGAAGGGGCCGCAGGTGGGGGAGCTGTGAGAGGGGGGTGGAGAGGGGGAGGACAGCGTCCTTCAGACCAACCCCTCCCCCCCACCCCCCACCTCTCCAGGCTATCCCACAGGAGGAGCCCCTCCCCCACACTCCTCTTCCCTCAGACTCCCCATCCCCCCCCACTCATTCATCTCCCCCCCCCCACACGCAGGAGGGCGCGAGCGCTCCCCCTCTCGCCCCCCCCTCCACGCACCTCCACAGCGTTCTATCTCCTCCCCCCCGGCTGCCTCGCGCGCTCTCTCATTGGCCCTCTCCCTGCTGCCTCCCCCTCCCCTCCCCTCCCCTCCCGAGGGTCGCGCGCTCCACTGACCGTTGCTGAGGGACGCGGCGGCGGCGGCGGCCGTTGGCGGAGTGTCTGCCGTCCTCTCTCTCTCTCTCTTTCCTTCTCCCGGGCCGGACGGCTGACTAACTTGGACCCCCTCCCCACCCACCCCTCCTCCCACCCCGCAGGGCTGTCGGCCGCTTCCCACCCTCACCCCTTCCCCAGCGCCCGTGGTGGTCCGGCTGGGCTGCCTCTGTTCTTCTTCTTTTTCTGCTTCTTCTTCTTCTTCTTCTTCGGCTTCTCTTTAACCTCCCCCTCCTCCACCCCCAGCCCTCCTTTTTCTTCCCCTCCCCTCCCCTGCCCTCCCTCCCGCCTTCCTCCTTCCCGCCCGCCCGCCTTCCTCCCGGGAATCCAGAAGCCGGCCCCCCTTTACGCCGTTTGCGTAACGTAGCGGCGCCGCGCCGGAGCGGGCCTCCCGCCCTGCGGAAAGTGCGCCCGAGGTTTCGTGAATGGCGAGGTGAGACTACAAGGCCCAGAGGGCCTAGCGGGGCGGAGGAAGGAGTGAGGAGGGGGGGCGGGCGGAGGGAGGAGAGAGCCGGCGGATGTGGCGCTCTCGGGCCCGAAGAGCTCGGCGGGAATTGTGGTCCGCGGAGAAGGGAGAGGAGGGGGGATTTTATTTCCCCCTCGTTAGGGGGGTGAGGGGAACCGTAAGAAGAGGGCGGGGATGAGACGGAGGAGAGTGGGGGGCACGGAGCTTGGCCGCCTCGGCCTCCGAGAAGGTGGAAAGGAGGGGAACGGGGAGGGGAGACTACAACTCCCAGGGTCCTTTGCGCGTTTCTTTCAAACCCCGCCCCCTCAAGCCGAGCAGCTGTGCGGCGACTCACCTGAGCCTCAGCTGGGAACCGGGGTGGGCGGGGCCAAGCGGAGTGGGGGCGGGGTCAAGCGATGCGATGCGATGTGATGCCCGAAGCGGCCCCTCGGCCGCTTCTGCGGTCTTTTTAAGCAGTGGCGATCGCCCACCCCCGTTCGAGAGGCAGAAATAAAGCGCCCCCTGCCCCGAATGTCGGCGAAGAGCAGCCCCAAACCGCAGCCGCCGCCAAAGCGAGAGGAGAAGAGAGGGGGCGTGTGCAGGACCCCTCCTCCCCAGGAAAGGAAGATTAAACCTACTGCATTGATGATGCTGCCGAGTTCATCATGAGCCTAGCGGGGTCATTTCTTACTGTTGCCTGTTATCCAGTTGCCTCTTGTCTTCTCATTCACATGCTTCATTGGATACACCAGGATTCCTCATAGCAATAGCACATAGACTTATATACCGCTTCACAGTGCTTTTACAGCTCTCTCTAAGCAGTTTACAGAGTCAGCCTTCCCCCCCCTCCCCCCAAACAATCTGGGTCCTCATTTTACCGACCTCAGAAGGATGGAAGGCTGAGTCAACCTTGAACCGGTCAGGATCAAACTCCTGGCAGTGGGCAGTTAGCCAGAAATGCTGCATTCTAATCACTGTGCACCAGGAAGGAAGGGAGAAAAGGAAGAGCAATAGCACTTATATACCGCTTCACAGTGCTTTTACAGCCCTAAGTGGTTTACAGAGTCAGCACATTGCCCCCAGTAATCTGGGTCCTCATTTTACCCACCTCGGAAAGATGGAAGGCTGAGTCAACCTTGAGCCCGATGTAATTGAACTTCTAGTGGTCAGCAGAGTTAGACTGCAATACTGCATTCTAACCACTGCGCCACCAGGAAGGAGAATCAGAAAGGGAATAAGAGAGGAAGGAAGGAAGGAATGGCAATAGCACTTAGATTTATATAGCGCTTCACAGGGCTTTGCAGCCCTCTCTAAGCGGTTTACATTGCCCCCCAACAATCTGAGTCCTCATTTTACCACCCTCGGAAGGGTGAAAGGCTGAGTCAACCTGGAGCCTGGTGAGAATCAAACTGCCAAATTGCATGAAATGTCTGCAAGAAGACAAGTTCAGAGCGCACCAGGGCACCCCTCAAACCCATTTCCACCGTACCAAGGAATTGGCGGCAAGGGATAAGGAATTCTAAGCAAAGCCAGGTTCGCTAGGGAAGAGCCTCTCCTGCCTTGTGCCCTTATTGCCCACATACTCGACTCGACTTCTGACCCCGTCCACAGCTCACAAATGGCTGGGCTTTGTTTTTTCTGGCAGTGGGCACCCAATTGCAGCCTGTGACTTAGGGTACAAGTAGTCCTCAACCTGCAACCATTTGTTCAGTGACGGTTCAGCAATAAAAATTAGAGGACTGGAGGCTAAAACGAAAAATGTGTGCTGGAATTGGGTTTAGTGAAAAGAAGGACTAGGAGTGGCTTGATAGCAGTGTTTCAGTGTCTCAGGGGCTGCCACAAAGAAGAGGGGGTCCATCTATCCTTCAAAGCACCCGAGGGCAGGACAAGAAGCAATGGGTGGAAACTAATCAAGGAGAGAAGCAACTTAGAACTAAGGAGAAACTTCCTGACAGTGAGAACAATGAATCAGTGGAACAACTTGCCTGCAGAAGTTGTGGATGCTCCAACACTGGAAGTTTTTAAGAAAATGTTGGATATCCATTTGTCTGAAATGGTAGAGGGTTTCCTGCCTAAGCAGGGGGTTGGACTAGATGACCTCCAAGGTTCCTTATTCTACTGTGTTCTGTTCAAAGTTACAACAGCACAGAAAAAAGGGACTTAATGACAGTTTTTCACTCTCGGCTGTTGCAGCTTATCCCATAGTTATATGATCAAAATTCAGCTGCTTGGCAACCATTGATATT
Organism: Pantherophis guttatus; assembly: GCF_059756535.1. NCBI lineage: Eukaryota > Metazoa > Chordata > Lepidosauria > Squamata > Colubridae > Pantherophis > Pantherophis guttatus. The sequence goes on along the minus strand of NC_142076.1, from coordinate 11,170,401 downwards.
TATGATGGTTGCCGTTTCCCGGGATCACGTGATTCCTTTTTGCAACCTTTTGACAAGTCAACTCACTGGGAGAAGCCAGATTCGCTTAACCTTGTTACTAACTACCAGTGCAGTGATTCACTTAAAAACTGTGGCAAGAAAGGTTGTATAACAGGGCAAAACTCACTTTAACAACCGTCTTGCTTAGGAATGGAAATTTTGCGCTCAGTTGTGATTGTAAGTCGAGGATGATGGTTCTCGTATTGGGTGAGCCTCATTCATTGGCATGTATCCAGATATCCCATGCTGAAGCAAACTTGCCTAGCTTGATGGGAAACCTGTTTCTCTCTAAGGTTGCAATGTGTGCAGAAGTACTTGTGGGATACCTTCCCAACAAAGGCAGCAAGGCAGATGGGAAAGGCAGGTGTCCCCCAAGACAGGTGGCTCTGCCAACCCCACCCTGCAGGATCCCACTGCTGCTGGATACTTTTCAAAGATCTGTTATAACCACATCATAAATTAGATAAAGGGTGCGGGCTTTAAATCAACTTCAAAGGTAGTTTTTGCCAAAGGAAATAGGACGTATTTAGGGACCGTGCATTTAGTTCTGGAGCACAAATGTAGCAGATACTATTTTTATTTCAGAATTTATGCACATATTTATTGTGACAAATCTGTTTTGCCTTTATTTTTATTCTATGTGTTAAATGTATTTCCTTCCTTTCCTCAAGGTCAGGCAGCACACATAACACCTTTTCCTCCAATATTTTCCCCTCTCTTCAGTCTTTCATATCTAGAGGTCAGACTGATATGCGCTTGCATATTGTGGGGTGGGGAGGAGCATTGCTTATGACAAAAATCCATTTCATCAAGGCTTTAGCCCTATTTTTTCAGTCAGTATCTGTAGATCTTTATATACTTTGCACAGTTTACTTTTTAAGATGTATTACTTTTCGTTAGTATTTGTTTTGTTTTTGTTTTTGTTTATTTTTCTGTACACTATATACCAGAGTCAAACAGTTTGATGAAATAGTTAAGGCATCAGACTAGAAACTGGGAGACCATGAGTTCTAGTCCTACTTTAGGCACAAACCAGCTGGTGACCTTGAGCCAGTCCTTCCCTCTCAGCTCTAGAAAGAAAGTAATGGCAAGCCATTTCTGGGAAACTGTCAAGAAAACTTCAAGCAGTCACTGGGAATCAAAAACTGACTCAGTCACACGAAGAAAGACAGGTAGATAGCTAGTTCTTGCATAGCCTCTACAACAGGGCTGTCAAACTCAGGACAGTGTCATGTGATGTATTGGAACTTTATTTTCCCCATTGCTAAACTGGGCATGGCCACCAAGTAATGCATCTGGCTCGCAGGCCGGGAGTTTGATAGCCCTTCTCTACAACATTATCTATTTTTACAATGGTGATAACAAAAGCCAAATGTCTATAGAATTACAATAACAATAAAGTTTGTGGAGGTGGATGAGTAATTTTTATATCGGCCAAATTAAGACTATGCAGGCCAGTCATTTTTTTTCTTAGCCCAAATTACTTCATGTAGATACCACACAGTTGCCATTGTGGGGAAGATGGAAGGAAAGAGCCTTATGTATGCTACCTTGACATTCAAAAATAAAGCCGGGATATAAATAATTATTCATTAGTTGCAGAATAATTAAAGAACCAGGAAATGAAGCTTTTTTCTCTTTTAAAAGGATATGGCTGGGCTTCTCCTCCAAGATGGCTGCTGAGCGGTAAGAAGATTTTTCTCTTCTGCCTTCTGCCGACGATCTGCTGATTTTGCTGCCAAAGCCAGGTTCTTGGCAGCATTGTTTCCTGACCTGAATGGGATACTTAAAAAGATTTCCATCTGATTCCTCTGCTAAACAAACTTTTATTTTGATGTACTGGGGCTTAGGCAACATTTTTGAATCTAGGACTGATGTAACATTTGAGAGGAGAACAAGAGCCACTAATTTTCACTTATATAAGATTTTTTTTAAAAAAAATACTTTCAGTGCAGACATAGTCTCAGGGACCATTAAAAGGGGGGAATATGTCACATCTAATCATGATAAACTGCCAATTTCTGCAATAGAATTTTCCAGCACTGATTTTAGACTTTCAAGTGTGGCTAGTTTGCCTTTTGTCAAGCAGATCTGATTTTTAGACAATATAGAATAACAAAATATCAGGGTTGGAAGGGACCTTGGAGGTCTTCTAGTCCAACCCCCTGCTCAAACAGGAGACTATACCATTTCAGGCAAATGGCTGCCCATATAAACCATTTTAAATGTTGTATTTTACTAAACATTTATACCGCTATTAAAGGTCATTGTTTACAATAAAAATCAACAAAGATATTAAAATGATTATAATTGAACATTAATTTCAATTGCCCGTACCAGCCTTTTAAAGCACCAAGAGGTCAGTTCTCTTAATTTGAAAGGAATTGCCTTGCAAATATAATATGCCCTATGTCTTTATTTGGAGAGAAAGGTGAGGCTGGTAATTAATAATTTCATGTAAATGTGAGTAGCAGAAATATGAGAAGCTGTAAAATTCTATTTGCAAAGATATTGCCCTGAAGTAAAATAAATGCTGTGTTTAAGTTGCTTGCAGTGTTTTAACGTTAAATGGAAAGTAGTTTGCTTTTCAGGGAGGAGAGAAACTGAATGAGGAAGCAGAATTGTCTTGTCATCAAAAGCCATGAGGAACACAGTATTGTAGACAGGAGCTTCTGTACCAGTGGTGGTATTCAGCCAGTTCTATCCGGTTCGGGCAAACTGGTAGCAGTGGCTGTGGGAGGCTCTGCCCACCCACCCAGATGTCATCACATCCCATTTTTTATGCTCTGTGCATGTGCGGAAGGCCGTGCATATGCACGGAGGTGGCAAACCGGTAGCGAAGGCAAGTGAATACCACCGCTGTTCTGTACTGATACATGCAGTGACAAGCCAACAAGCCAGCCTTCCTTCCAAATCTAGGGTAGGAACAGGACTTCCTGCCTGCCTGCCTTCCTTCCTTCCTTCCTTCACAGATGGCATCAGCCCCCACCCCTTTAATCTGTTTATTTCAGGAAATACAGAAATCAAAACATTGCTGGTCTGTTTTACCTGTTGCTCCTACTGCATTTCATCTTCCAGATCAATACATGGAAAGGCATTTGGAAATTGGCAGGTGTTGGAAACATTTTTTAAAATTACAGTAACATTTTATAGAACCTCATCACCATTCATTCTCCATTTAATTTTGATAAGTTCTATCATCTAAATTTAGCGTGACAGGGAGCTTTTTCTTTGTCAATTCACCCCAACAATTTTATTTCTGATTGGTAGAATACAATAAACGGATTTTTTTGGAAATTAATGTTCCACTAAGCCTTTAAATGATCAATGTGATTTCTAATCAGCTATGCTAGCTCCAGCATTTATCAGACTGAGTTCACAGATCTGTTGGGACCAAGGAAAACAATAAAACCTTACAGCTTCTTAATCCACAAAAGTACTGCCATTAGTACAAGAAGGACACATAAAAGATTATGCCCGTATGGACTCATCAAATCAATTTATAATCAGTTTGTCTGGGTCACTGACTAAGAAAATAAATTTGTAGTATATATATATATATATATATATATGTACATATAGGCTTCCTTTTAAATAAGGGTACTAATACTCTAGGTAGTTGCACAATTTGATAAACACCAAGATCCAGAAAAGATTATTGAAACTTAGTATAACTTTGTCTTGGAAAAAAACAACAAACTAAAATTGAAATCTTAACAATGTCTGGCTTATCGTGCTAATTCCACTTTTGCTAACTATCACCTGATTTCACCAGCTCACTATCAGCAGGGGTGGTTTACAATGCTGCAGTTTCAGGTTTCTTCTCCTGGCTCAGGGAAATTCTTGAGTGCTCCTTGACCCTGAGATAATAATACAATTATGGCAATTAAATGTTAATGTTGTACATGTGGTTTGGGTGACTTGTACAATAAAAAGAAGAAGAAGAAAACAATACAGCCTTGTACTGAATACTGGAAAATCTATTCAAAGACAGCCTTTGGCAATGCGGCTATGTATAATTTTGGGCAGGCAGTACCTGTTCAGCTTCCCAGAGCTCCAATTGAAGACTTCATATTAGCTGCAGTTGATACCGCAACTGTTGTGAGCTCCACCAAAGGAAACCATTTTCACAAAGGCAGAAAATCACATGCTACAGGAAGAGAGAATCCAGGGACACCAAGAGAGATTTCACATTAGTTTGTACTACAGAAGCCGAAGCTTTTTCCTTCTGGTCTGGTTGGAAAAAAGCAGCATATTGCTCTTTGTTTAACACTAATGGCGGAAAAAGTTAAGTTTGAAATTCCCAGTGAGATTTCAGTGGAGAGAAGCTGAGTCACTTTTATTAGACAAAGTTCTTGCAGAAAGTCAAACTAGGGCGCTGTCCGGATTTGGCTTGCACATTCTGCAGCTTGCAGTCAAACACTAAATGTGATTCTATACTCCCATCTAGCTTTGGCTCTGGTCTCCCACCCACTCCTGACTTAACTTTTATTTATTTGACTTGTCGCCCATCACCAAGGTGGGCTTCCAGTTTATAAATAATTGCCCATACCTGGCTTAAATGGAACAGCAGCATAAAAGCTCCTGTTTACTTTCATGCATGATAGAACCTGCACGGAGAAAAGCCAACATCTGTGGCTGAATTCCATCAGCAAGTAACTCTTCCCATCCTCCTACAGCAGGCCTAGTTCTTGCACAGCTGTTTCCCTTTTGAGACAGAAATGCTAGCAACTTTAAACCACTGGGACAACACGGCTGTATTTGTTCATATATAAACAGTGAGAAAAACAGAGCAAACAATCTAGCCACTGAAGTCAAAGCAATAAAGAGGAAGAGGTTGAGAAGAAATAGATGGAGGTGTTGTCTGCACTTGTAATGTATGATAATCCTTTGGGTTTGAAGAGACGTTGTGAAGTTCATCTGGACATGGAACTCTGCAGTCCCAGTTTGGAAGGACAGAGTCTAGCATAATGGGGGCATTGGAAATCCATTGTAGTAACTCTGGATGTTAATTTTGTGAAGCCACTTGTGGTTTTCCTTCAGTTTTTGGTACCACCTGTCTTCAAAGCTGGTGGAAGTGTCATAGCATAAAGCTCTCCAGTGGTTTATGGCAGCAGCTGCAGCTTATAGTTAATAACATAATAACATCTAGGAGGGGGCTTGGAGGGGATCTAGTCCAATCCCTTTCTTGCGCAGAATACCATTCCAAACAAATGGCTGTCCAGTCTCTTTTTGAAAGCCTCCAATGATAGAGCCCCTACAACTTCTGAAGGCAAGCCGTTCTACTGCTTAATTGTTCTCACCATTAAGTTTCTCCTTAGTTCTAGGTTGCTTCTCTCTTTGATTAGTTTCCACCCGTTGTTTCTTGTCCTACCCACAGGTGCTTTGGAAAATAGGTTGACCCCCTCTTCTTTGGGGCAGCCCCTGAGATATTGGAACACTATCATGTCCTCCCCCTAAATGACTGAAAAGTCCTTCTTTTCATTAAAGTAGACATACCCAGTTCCAGCAACCATTCTTTATATGTTCCAGCCTCAAGTCCCCTAATCATCTATGTTACTCTTCTCTGTACTCTTTTTAGAGTTTCAACATCTTTTTTACATTGTGACGATCAAAACTGGATGGTACTTTCAGTAAAGAGTCCAAGACTCACATCCATGTAAGAGGGAAGGGCTACTAACCCCAGGAAATTGAGAGCAAAATTTTCCCTGAAATGCATAGATAGAGAGAATGGTCCAAGAGGCACGCAAACCTTCTCCTCTATCACAAATTTAAAGTGAGATAGGTTTGCATGCCTCTTGGACCATTCTCTCTATCTATGCATTTCAGGGGAAATTTTGCTCTCAATTTCCTTGGATTTATTCAATTTTCCATTTTGAAGTTGTATTTCCCCCCCCCCTCCCAAAAAAACCCATGCCTATTTCAAGTCATAAAGGGAGTTTCAGGTTTCCAATAAATAATGGGCTTTGAGAAGCAAGATGGGGGGGTGGAATCCTCCTCAAATTGTTTCATTTGAGACTCTTCCTGTCAAATTACATGGCAGGGGGGTTTAAAATTTGTGTATAATTTTAGCTGGGAGATAAAAGACTGCTGCCAGAAAAGCTGGGAGAAAAATGGTGCCAAATAGCAAAATCAAATATTATTTTCACACATATGCTGCAAAAAGCTCCCCTAAGCAGAAACCATTTGGGGAAGTGTTATCCAACACATTTGGAGGCCCCAGGCCAAGGAAAGCCATCTTCCTGTGGAATGAATGAATGTACCAAAAACATTTCATTGCTCTGTCCTTTGACTGAGTGCTTCCAAGTAGCTAGTAATTATTCTCTATTGTTGGCCAGCTCAAAAAATGTTCCAGATGAGATCAAGCCAGGCCTGAACATCCCTCCCATGACAAAATAAATAATATTTAAAATAGGCACAAAATATGGGCACAAGCTGCTGTTCCTGTCAATTAGTTGGCTGCACTTGAGCAGCTACATTAAAAATCAAATCCTTATTTTACAAAACCAAAGACAAGAGGCATAGAAAACAGGCTTTTTTTAAAAACACCATATTTCAATAGAAATCTCAATCTATGTGGCTTGGATTTTGTTAACTCAAAGTCCCATAAATTTACAGTGGCAAATATTCTGCAAAAGTAACTTGAAAAACCACATTTAAAAGTTTAAAAACTATTATTCATCCACCATGCCTTGGAAATCTAACTTTGAAGAAACTAAATGCAAATTACAGTAATGTTTTACATAGAGAACCAAATCCCAATGTCTATCCTAGCACTTTTTTTTTTAGTTTGCATTTTCCACTTGAAATTTGAACTTTTACTTTTCAGTCTTAATTAACTAGAAATAGACATAGCCTTCGATAAGTTTCCCCCAGTAACTGCAACACTTCACTACAGGAATATATTAACTTTGTGAGAGTCAGTGGAGGATGAATGCAATTCTAAATATCATACAACTGATCGGGGGCAGAGTTGTCAATAATAATAATTACTAGAAGTACAAGGTGGAGAATTCCCAGACCTGGAAAAAAAAATGAAGCCAAAATCCTGCTCTGTCAACAGATCTTCGCATGAGATGCATTTGGTGCCCAACCGTTTCGATTTTTCATTTAAAAGGTGCAAAGAATCAGAGATAACGTTCCTGGCATTTGTCATAAAAAAAAAAAAAACCCAAAGAAAATGAAACATAGAGCGACATGAATATTTCAGCTGAAAGTCAGTACATCTGGACAAAAGTTAAGAAGAGGTCACTCATCACAGGTGTGAAATTCTATCTTGGTGGAAATCCTTTCACCCCAATCTTTTGAAGAGAAAAATAAAGAATAACCGTTGCCCTCAGGGGGAAAGGACTGTGATTTCTCTAATTTTCAGAGTTAATGAGGCAGGCTCAAAACCCATGCTGGCGTCAGAGCTTTGTCTCTCCCCCCCCTCCCCCACAACGTGTCATCTCTCATTCGTGATGCAACCTCAGACAGTTCAATTTCCTCATAAGTGCCAGGTTCACCTTCGGGGAAAATCCAAGTTCTAATGAAGTGCAGCGGTCAACACAAAAGCGATTTTTTAACTAGAGGCCAGGAATTAATTGGAAGTCAGCCAGGCAAACCTCAAGTTATTATTATTATTATTATTTAAAGAAAGTGTTGCAAATTACCTCCTGCCTCCTGCCTTAAAACGGTCAAAGCCGGAACTGGGTTTCTCCACTATTCCTGCTACAGAAGCAAGGCTCTTGTCCACACAGAAGCTGTACTTGGGGGGAGGGGGGCATCAGGAGTGAAATTTCCCAAGGCAGGCTCGCTCTAGAGCAGGTTCTCTCTCTAAACTTGGAACTTTAAGACACATGGACTTCAATTCCCAGAATTCCCATGCTGGCTGGGGGAATCTGGACGTTGAAGTCCGCAGGTCTTAAAATGGCAAAGTTTGGAGATGCTTTCTTTAGAGCAACCCAGCTGTCCTTAAAACTCACTTCTGTGGCATGAGATGGAAAGAGGCAATGCCTTGTCTACCACTCTTCTAGAAATAAGGACGCAGTAGGGATACTGACTCGTTGAGTCATCGTTCCAGAGATATTTCTTGGCCAGATTTCCCCAAAGCCTTCAACAACTGCAGATCTTACTCACCCATCTTTCAAACAACTCTGGGCAGGTCCCAAAGATAAGAGAGAGACAGAGACATAGATTTTTACATTTTAATCATTGGGACCTGCCCAAGAGTTAATTCAGGGTAATATTCAGAGATGTACCTGCCTTGAAAGTTGAACTGTACAGCACAGTTCAAACATCAGGACTTGACCACAGGAAATGTTTTATGACAGGAGTCTCCAACCTTGGCAACTTTTAAGACTTGTGGACTTCAACTCCCAGAATTCCTCAGCCAGCTTAGCTTTATGATTATGTTATAAAATGTTTTATAAAATTTACCAAATTTCAGTTCCACATGAATCATGAGTCCCTGTGGTGGGGATGCTGCAACAGTCATAAGTGTGGGAAAGAATATGTCACTTTTTTCAGTGCTGCTGTAACTTCTGTCACTAAACAAACTGTTGTAAGTCAAGGACTACCTGTATAAGTTCCTAGGAGAAGTAATACAGATCATGGCCTCAGAAACTCTGCTTCCTCAATAAAACACACACAGACCATAAGAAATAATATTAATCCCTGAATATGAATGTTGTGGTATCAGATTATCTTCTAGTTTATCATTGTTTTTTATCCTCTTTCTACAAGGGGTTGAGAACAAAGCCTGTTCCTATTTATCTTACTTTGCTACTGTAAAGTAAGATAAAAGAATAAGGCTTCACTGCTGCCATCTACTGAAGAACGCTTTTCTTTTGTATTCTACTTTGCTGTTTTAATTAAACAATTTACTGTAAAAGTATTTGAGGCATTGGTAGCTTTGGCCTGAAAGTGATTACAATTAACAAAGTTAACCGCACAAAATATAAAATGATGCCAGAATAACAAAGGGGTTTCTTTGTTACAGAGTGAGAATTTTCGTTTCTGAGTGGAGGTCAAAGTGGAGAGACATTGCCCTGCCAACAAAAGTGTGTATAGTCAAGGCTACCGTTTTCCCAGTTGCAATGGATGGCTGTGAAAGTTGGACCATAAGAAAGGCTGAGCACCAAAGAATGGAGGCCTTTGAACTCTGGTGCTGGAAAAGACTCCTGCGAGTCCCTTGGACTGCAAGGCGATCCAACCGGTCAGTCCTAGAGGAGATCAACCCTGACTGCTCTTTCGAAGGCCAGATCTTGAAGAGGAAACTCAAATATTTTGGCCACCTAATGAGAAGGAAGGACTCACTGGAGAAGAGCCTAATGCTGGGAACGATTGAGGGCAAAAGAAGAAAGGGACGACAGAGAACGAGGTGGCTGGATGGAGTCACCGAAGCAGTAGATGTGAGCTTAAAAGGACTCCGGGGAATGGTAGAGGGCAGGAAGGCCTGGAGGAACGTTGTCCATGGGGTCGCGATGGGTCGGATATGACTTCACAACTAACAAAACCAAATCACAGAATTCACACACACACACACACACACACACACACACACACACACGGTGCTTTGGTGATCAGCCTGCTTATGAAATTAGCTACAGGAAAAAAGAATAGCTGCTCCTAAACTCTTGCTTTGCAACTTGCTAGTCGCCAAAAACGTTAGGATCTCAACGGATTTATAGCCAATGCTATCCCTATCTGTGTTGCTTCAGAACCCTGGAAATCACCGCTCAACACACTTGCAGCCCACTAGATTAAGTTAAAGCTTACCCATTGCCTGGTTTGTAAAACCCTGCAAGATCATTACATGGCAGTAAAAGGGTATTAGAATTCCTCTTTGCTGCCAAATGGTGGTCCTTTGGGGTTCCACAGCCCAGTTCTAGCAGCTGAAGCTTTATTGTAGAAAGATTTTTTTTTTTTAAAGGCAGATCATGTACCAAAGAGCAGATCTGAATCTTGGTGAACTGGAACCAGATAAAACTCAGCAACATCACTAAAAATCCAGCTTTTTTGCTTTGCGTATGCGAGGGAAAAACCATCCATTCCTTAAGGGAGAAAACCAACACATTGCAAATTCCAAGCAATGCTTTGATGCCACCTTGTGCCAAACCAGAGAAATGATCCTAACTCTCCCAAGGTCCAAAGAGCTTCCGTTATAATTGGTACAATTCTGCAATGATTCTAACATCCTCTTATAGTAGGGAACAACTGTGATCTTCTAGTTCAGCCTTTCCCAACCTTGGCCGTTTTAAAATGAGTGGACTTCAACTCCCAGAATTCCCCTAGCCACAAAGACTTAACTATTGCTACGACTCGGACTGGTTTCTTCTCTGCCCCGCCTGAGCCAAGAGCATAAGCCTGCATCATGAACCTAGCGGGGTCATTTCCTACTGTTGCCTGTTATCCAGTTGCCTCGTCTTGTCATTCACATGCTTCATTGGATATTCCAGGATTCCTCATAGCAATAGCACATAGACTTACATTCCGTTTCAGTACTTTACAGCCCTCTCTAAGTGGTTTACAGAGTCAGCCTTTTGCCCCCAACAATCTGGGTCCTCATTTTACCCACCTCGGAAGGATGGAAGGCTGAGTCAACCTTGAACCAGTCAGGATCGAACTCCTGGCAGTGGGCAGTTAGCCAGAAATGCTGCATTCTAATCACTGTGCACCGGGAAGGAAGGAAGGGAGGAAGGAAGGAAGAGCAATAGCACTTAGACTTATATACCGCTTCAAAGTGCTTTACAGGCCTCTCTAAGCAGTTTACAGAGTCAGCATTTTGCCCCCAACAATCTGGGTCCTCATTTTACCTACCCAGGAAGAATGGAAGGCTGAGTAGCTATCTTCATGCTCACTGCTATTGTGAGGCAAAGTCAAAAACAATGAAAATGCAAAGATAGCTCACTTAGTCCTCGACTTACGACCACAACTCAGCCCAAAGCTTCTGCTAAGCGAGACATTTGTTAATTGAGTTTTGCCCCCATTTTATGGCCTTCCTTGCCACATTTGTTTTAAGTTGGTAACCCGGTTGTTAAGTGAATCTGGCTTCCCCACTGACTTTGTCAGAAGGTTGCCAAAGAGAAACGAACACATGACTCCGGGACACTGCAATGGTCATAAATGTTAGAGGTCAAGCATCCAGCTGTAAATCACATGACCATCAGAATGCTGCAATGGTCCTAAGTGTGAAAAATGGTCCTAATTCAATATCTGAAGGACTGCCATAAAGAAGTGGGGGTCAACTTATTCTCCAAAGCACCAGAAGGCAGGACAAGAAGCAATGGATGGAAACTAATTAAGGAGGGAAGGACAAGGAGAAATTTCCTAACAGTGAGAAAAATCAACCACTGGAATGGCTTGCCTTCAGATGTTGTGAGTACCCCAGTGGAGTCTGGAAAGGTATGGGATCTGCTGCTTGAGCTGGGGGTTGGACTAGAAGACCTCCCAGGGTCCCTTCCAACTCTGATGATATTCTATATTCAACCTTGAGAAGTTGCCTCCTTCTTCCTTTAGCTTGAAGGACAATGCAACGGTCAACCTACCCACTTCTTCCATTAACTTTAATGTCACCATCGGCACCAGCAGGTTACTACTTATTTAGTGAATCTCCAGCCCATTTAGTCAGGGCCAACTGCGGTCCAAGTCAGGTTTCACTTAGCGGCCAAAAGCAAAGCTTGTTTGAACCTTTCACTCTTCTCCATACAACGGACAAAGAACAGAAACCCCTAGCCTATCAGAGAACAGAAATAAATGAACGTTGTGAATAAGTGGACAGGTTAACTTGCGAGTACAGCCCCATGGCACAGGATCTAATCTGAATTTGGGCACAAGGGCTAACAAATCCCATTTTGGGTGGAAGGCAATTCTGACAGTTGCACCAAGGTCGCCTACATGGCAAAGATGTCCACCACCAGGGGTGGGTTGCTGGGGGTTCACGGGTTCGGGAGAACCTCTAGCTAAGATTTTGTGCAGTTCTGAGAACCCCCAAATCCCACTCCTGGCTGACCCTGCCCCTCCCAGGAGTCCCCACGCGGCCCGTTTTGGATGCAGGTAAGTGCAGGGCACGCACAGAGGCTCTCGGAGGGAGAAAAACGGGCCTACCGGAAGTTCAGGAGGACCTCCGGACAGGGGTGGGTTCTACTTACCTTTACTACCGGTTTGTAGATGGGCCATGTGCAGAAGCATTTTGATGACATCAGGGTCGGTGGGTGGAGCCTCCCGCCAGTTTTCCTACCAGTTCTATAGAACCGGTGCAAACCAGGGGCAACCCACCACTGCCTCTGGAGCCTGGGGAGGCCGTTTTCTCCCTCCCGGAGGCTCGAAAAAAGCCTCCGGAGCCCAGGGAGGGCAAAAACGCCCCCACCCCCATGGTGCAGGAGGCCGACTAGGCCACGCCCGCCATGGCCACGCCCACCCAGCAACCGGTCAAAGAACCCCTTGCTAAAATTTTTGAAGCCCCCCCCTGTCCACCACCCCTGGATGCAGGAAGAAAAAGGCAAGGCAAGCCGGTTCTCCAGCCAGAGACAGTAACAGCTTTTAATTAGACAAGAGTCAGCACACCCGTTAAGACAAATAACCATTTGCCTCTTTTTGGAAACTCCTTCATATTACCCACTGGGGAGAACAATTTTCCTTGAGAAATTAAAACCGTGTGTGCAAGCCAGAGCTTCACTATTTATGGTGGATCTGCTGTTTTTCCTCCTGCTGTGTGACTATTTACATTACAGTACCACGTTGTGATCAACCAGGAGGCCAGGAGGAGCCGGGGGTGGGGGGGAGGGGTTAACAATACGGACAGGTGAGCCCAAGTCCAGAAAGGCAATCTGATTATTTATAGATTTGTACATTATACAATACATACATACATACATATATATATTTATAGATTTGTGTGTTTACACAGATACATTGCTCTCTGAAGTATTAAAAAAATTGATCGGCCTCCGTTCTATAAAAAATACCTAACTCTACAAGGTAGAAAAAGAAAAAAAAAATCTTTTTCTTCCCAAGTATACACTGATTTACACCCAAAGTTTCTTCTGGAAATGTACAGTATGCGGATTCTTCCTGCAGGCTCTTTTTTTTCCTATTTTTTGGGTACAGAGAAATACAGGACATTAGTAAGTGTGTAAGAATATTTGGGGTTTGAGAATCACTCTCCAGCGGAACATCATTTCTGCGTTTCTCTGACCGTTTCACCTCCATGTTCAAGCCAGTTGGAAACCATTAACAGGGGAATCTACTGATTTTTCTTTTTTCTTTTCTTTTTTTAATTCCAGTGTCCTGGTTCAAGGAACTGTAAAGCATTCCAATGGCCCAACAGTTGTGAGAACTCAATGTGAGAAAGCGAAAGCTTATGGCTTTGGCCTGGAACTAGCATCAGGTCACCTTCACCATACATGAAGGTGACTCAAAAACTCAACGACTTGATGATTTCAAAGAAAGGAGAGGAACAGCGTATACCAGCTCTCAGCACGATCTCTTGCACCCCAGGAAAACGATCTGCATATGTGGGTCACACAGACACAAGTCTGGTTGCCCCATACGTTGTGTGTCCAAGTTGCCCAATTGTTCTGTGTGTGCTTTAGAGAGGTGGACAGTGGAGGAGATACAGAGAAGGTCTGTGTCGAAATGTACAATCTCTCCCTCCCGTGGGCTCTGGAATGTTCTCTCTAAAATAAAGCATTGGTGAAGCGGGATTTGCTCACGAGAGGTATAAGACGCCCCTTTCAAATTCCAAATAGTGGCATTTAAAAATAAAATAAAGAACCCCAAGAAGCAAGCCTCTTAAAACGCATCTCAAAGGGCAGATTTAAAATTCATTGAAAACCTTTTCTCTTTTTTTTCCAAGGGAAATAGCCTGCTTTCTAGGTACGGGCAAAATTCATCTTCTCCCTTCAAATGTATGTTGGGAGGGAAAGTTGACTTGTCCCCAATTGCTTGTTTATCAGACTCCCATCGATATACAAATCTACTTCGATCTGCCAAGGAGAAGGCAGAAGAGCAAACGAGTTCTGTGCAGTATCTGTTTCAGCACCTTCCCAAAGGGATGGATGCAAAGCCAAACCAGTAATTCAATGTTCTACTAGAGCTTGAGCAATGTGATGTGTTGGTGCCAACAAAGAAAACAACTCTGTTCTTCCGGTCTGTGATGTGTGCCCTGCCTCCCCCTTCCCTGTTTTAATTATTGAACCGACACATCCGTTGCCATTCTTGCCTTAAAAGTGGTTTAACTAAATGAAAATGCCAAACGAAAAAGGGTGTTGAGATGAAGCATGGAAGGAACCGGCTGCAGCAAAGAGAGATAAAGGATCAGCTCTGCTTCCACGTTCAGTATCATCAGCTGAGCTTCCTCCTCCTCCAGCACAGCCATCGCCAGCTGCCCGCTCCCCCCATCGACAACCAACTTCATCAGCCAGAGCTGCCACCCACCAAAATCATCCAGAGGACCATGCCTGGGTTTGACCGCTTCCTTCTTTTCTTTTACATCAGCCCGCCTCTCTTCAGAATGGCTCCATTCCCCGGAGCGCCTGCAACTCCTGAGTTTTAAGGCAGACGACCCCCCCCAAAAAAACCCCACAGGGCTCCGAAACACGCCATGCCTTGTGAGACACGGCGCAAGAGACAACGAACCCGGCCGGAGTTCAAGGCAGCCCCGTTTTCCTTTCCACCGGCCGAACAACCCAGGCAGCTTCAAAAAGGAGGGCGATCGGCGGGCTGATGATTAAACAGAGAGGCAGGGGAAGGCAGGTCCAGGAAGGGATCTGAGAGAGTCTTCCTTTGACTGCCGTGCTACAACTTCCAGGTGCCGAGGGATCCAGCTACCTCCCGCGCAGCACAAGCCTGCTTCTGTTGCTTGCGGACAGGAGAAGTTTCCAAGAAGGCTATTTCAAGGGGCCACCCAGATTCTGCTCCATTCCTGCAAAAGAGGGCAGGTGTGTATGTTCACCCCCCCACCCTCACCCCTCGTTTCTGTGACTCCCTTTCTTTTTTGCCAAACTCTTTTGCCACCCCTAGCCCCGTTCCCACAAGCCGGAGGGTTCCAAAACCCGTTAGAATCAGGACAGCCTTACTTAATGGCTGGTCCTTTCTCTCTCTCTCTCTCTCTCTCTTTCTTTCTCTCTCTCTTCTCCACCCCAGGTTCACTGCGATCTGCCACCCAACCACTCCAACGTGAGGCTTCCTGTGCCTTCTCCATAGAGTGAAGACTTGGCCAGTATTTCCTTCTTCCAAGTAGCAAATCCGCCACACCCATGTGAAGCTGGGTTTGTGTGTGTTGCTCTCAATTCTTTTAAGTCTCCTACTTGACTTCCAGGATGGATGGGTTGGTTTCCATGATGGCCACAATGATTCGGTCAATGTAGTCTTGGAGTCGGAAGTTGATCTCTTCTTGCTTCTGGATTGCCTCCATCAGCTAGAGAGGAAAAAGTATCGAGCTTATTTATTTCCACCATCACCACCACCACAATTTTACAAAAAGGTTAATGAAAATCTGAAAACCAACATAACAAAAGATTGAAAGATCAAGTAGGATGAATATGTCGCTGGATAGCTAAAATATGCAGTGAGATTAGCAAAGACTAAGCAATAGCAATTATATACCGCTTCACTGTGCTTTCCAGCCCACTCGAAACAGTTTATAGAGTCAGCCTCTTGCCCCCAACAATCTGGCTCCTCATTTTACCGATTTCGGAAGGATGGAAGGGCTGAGTCAACCTTGAACCAATCAGGATCGAACTGCTGGCAGTCGACAGAGTTAGCCTGCAATGCTGCATTCTAACCCCAGTGCCACCACAAAATACCAGTCAACACCTTTTTTTTCCTTTTTCCTCTTCTACCTCACACTTCCTTTCCCCACTCTCCCCTTGCTCCCATTATTTTTATTTTCCTTTGTCTGTTATATTCTGATAAAATAAAATTGTGACACATAATAGTTCTATTCTTCTTTATTCATTTAGTTAACTGGTATAAGGCTGAAGCTTATTACAGGAAGACCACTCTATTATAGTGCAGGACTACCTAATGCCGGGCAATAAATGGGTCACTGGCTGGGATTTATCAAGTGAAGGATTTATGGTAGACCTAGTTGGAGGGATTATCATCCCTCCAACTTGATTATCATCAAGGCATCTCCAATGGGGATCTGGTTTTCTAGGACCCCAGGAGCCACTGCAGCCGATGCGCTAGTCAGAAGCATTCCTCAAGCTGTGTTCCTGGAAATACAATAGAACGGAACGGGACAAATCGCCAAGGCCAACTCACTGTGGCCAACTTGCTGTGGAACAATTCATCACAGCCAGGGACGGGATTCAGCCAGTTCGGACCAATTTGGGCAAACTGGATGTTAATTTTAATCTGGTTCGCTGAACCGGTACTTGCAAGGACTGGCTGTCCCTGCCCACCCCGTCCCTCCCCTCCCAGAAGTCTCCACCCGGCCCGTTTTGGATGCCAGGTAAGTGCAGGGCCTGTGTGGAGGCTCTGGGAGGGCGAAAAATGGGCCTACCGGAAGTCTGGAAATGAGCCAGTTTCCGGCCTCAGGAGGGCCTCCGGAACCCGGAGGAGTTGGCCCGGTGGCTCAAAGAAAGCCTCTGGAGCCTGGGGAGGGTGAAAACACCCCCTCACCATGGTGCAGGAGGCCGACTAGGCCACACCCCCATTGCCACGCCCACACAGCAACCGGGCAAAAAAACAGTTGCTAAAATTTTTCAATCCCACCCCTGATTACAGCCAAGTCGCTGCAGGACAACTTGCTAAGGGACAATTTAACGATTTGATTTGATTTAATTATTTAAAACAAAAAACATTTTAACTTTTGTCATTCACATTTCACTTTGTCCCTACTTTTGCATCCTTTCTTTAATGAATCTATTCCATTTCTTTAATATTAGTGTAACTCTTGTCCTGCAAGTGAGTTGTCCGTGGCAAGTTGGCCGCAGCAAATCATCACAGACACCAACAGAACTATGCAATGTTGTGGATTCCTTGTAGAAGAGGACACCTGTCTCATTAAAGCACCTAGCTCATTAAAGCAGCTATATCTGTTTCCAGCACTGTATAGCAGCACACCTAGAAAACAATTCCCATCCTGATGGGAAATCAGCTTCCTACTATCTCTCATTTGCCTTGCTATGGATTCTAAGCAGGCTTTCAGAACTGAAGTGGTTCTCATGAAACATGGGAAGAAGTACAGCTAAATATCACCAGATAACTGAAGCTTGTTAGCTCTGAGGCAGCACTCTCCAAACTTGGCAACTTTTGGACTTCAACTCCCAAGAATTCTCCAGCCAGCATGGCTAGCTGAGAAATTCTGGCAGTTGAAGTCCACAAGTTTTAAAGTTAAAAGCTTTGGAGATCACCAGCATGGTACTTAAAAATACAAATAGAATGAGCTCTATGCAGAATCTCTCAGGACTATAAAACAAAACAAAACTGTCTGGAGGATTTACACAATCTATGGGATATATCCCTTCATAATAGGCTCACCTAATTCTCCAAAATTAGTGTTATGAGGAACTCGGCTGGATGTTAAAGAAAAAAGGGATCAATTGTTACCTAGTTTGATCAACAAGATCAAGAGAAATCCTCCAAGTGCCTGTCAGAACCGAAGTAGCCCTTTCTAATGTGAATGTGTGGATTCGTCTAAATTGCCTCTCCCAACACCCTCACCTCCCCCTTCATGGTTTGCAGGGAAAGTCCCTGTAAGGTCGGCACATTTACCTCGTCTCTGGAGACCAAGCTGATTTCCGCAGCCAGAGATTCAGAGAAGGAAGCAGAGAAGAGATTCTTGGCACCTTGAATACTGAGGTTGATGATCTGCCCATTCAACTCATCGTTCTGCTCTTTCAAGATTCGGTTGTCCTGTTTGCAAAGAAAAATTGCCCCCTATGGTCACATCAGTTTCGGCTTTAAGCAGGAGACCAAGAGAAGCTGCCTGCTGTGGTCCGCCTGCAGCCTGCGGAGCTGGCAGCGGAGTCGGACAGCGATGAGGCTGAGGAAGAACATGAGCCAGTCCTGGAGGCTGGGGAAGGCCCGGATGAGGGCTCTGCGTCAGAGGCAGAGATGGGGCCAGGGCCGTCGGGGAGCGATGCGTGGACTCCGGAGTCTCCAGAGGTTGACAGCAGAGAGGCAGAGGAACCAGGAGGAGCCTGTTCCTAGTGCATGCATGAGAAGAGCTGCCAGAAGGCAAGAGCAGCTAAAGCAAAAAGGACTCGGGAATAAAGCCAAGAGATGATTGGCCCTTCCCATAAGGCTTAAAAGACCAGCAACAGCTCTTGGCCTCTTTGCTGGAAAACAACGTTGATAGATTTGTCGGCGTCTTCTGCTTCTGAACTTTTGCCAAGAAAAGCCTTTGGCAGGTTGCCTAATTAGACCAAGGTCGGTGATTAAGGCTGAAGAATTGTGTTATGAAGAATTTGTTTTGAATTAGTTTGGACTACGCTGAGAATGAGTTAATTCTCAGCTGTTCTAATAAAGTCTGTTTGTTTAGAACTGATTGCGTCTGATAATACCTACTTGGGTGTGGGTCACAACACTGCCTTCCACAGAGGCCGACCACCAAGGGCTCTTTTGACCAAGATTCTGCTCGAATCTTTCCCCAAGTCCTCACCCCATGATTGTTTTAACTAGACCAGTGATGGCGAACCTTTTCTGCACCGAGTGCTGAAAAGGGAGCGTCTGTGCATGCGCGCATCTGGGCAGCAACCCGGAAGAGGAGCTGCCTAGGGCGCATGCGTGCACCTGAAAATGAACTTCCGGTTTCAGCTACTGAATTTACCGAACTTCCGGTTTCAGCCAGCTAGTCTTCCGGGTTTCTGGCGGCATGTGCCTGCAACAATCAGCTGGCCAGCGCGCATGCTCACACAGGAAAACGGACAACCAACTTTTCTGGTTTCCGGCACTGCCACATGCAAAAAGGCCAGCTGATCACCGCATGCACATGCGCACCAGAAACCCAGAAGAGGAACGGGTTACACCACGCATGCCAGGCAACGTGGCTCCGCGTGCCACTTCGGGCATGCGTGCCATAGTTTCGCCATCACGGAAGTAGACTGTTGCCCTTGGAATGTCAAATGCCAGGGAAATCAGGAGATTCAGGCAGTTCAAATTAGCATAAAATTATTGCAAGTTTAAGCTCTCTACAGGACTCTGACTAACTGGCGGTTAAGGGAAATGAGTGGGCGATAAAAGAGTCATTCCAAGGTGGGGTGGGCTCAGACCTCTTGCGGGTGTGCTGCAGGGACTCATGACTTACGACGCGTTTGACCCCTCCCTCAGGCTCAGCCTGGTCATCTCCTACATGGAATCTTCTTGAGGCTCCAGCTCTCCAGCAACCCATGCTAGCTGGGGAATTCTGGGAGTTGAAATCCATATATCTTAAAAGTTGGTAAAGTTGAGAAACGCTGCTTTAACCTGATGCCCACACCTCATTTCCCCCAAATACCACAGACTGGGTAACTACCCCACGGAGCTTCAGAGCCCCACACAGCTTCTCTCCATCCCCCACTAGATATCCCCAACAATGCTACCGCCAGCGGAAAGTGCCTCCACTGTCCCATGTCTTAAGATTTCGTCTACCTGCTTGAGCCGCCTGATCTCTTGTTCCAGTTCATTCTCTCGCGTCCGGCTGTTGTATTCCTGCAGGCCGATGCTGCTACTCCGGCCTCTCCGCTGCTCGGCTTCCAGCTTAAAGAGCTGCAGGTGTTCCAGCTGTTTCCTGAGGTCCTCAATCAGCTGCCAGACAAGCAAGCAAAATCAAGGCCAACGGGCATTTGCAAGCAATTCAAACAAACGGGTTCATGCTGTTTAAAAAAAAAAGTCAGCGAGAAGAAAGCATAGATTGTCCCAGCTGGGCCAGGACTCTTTTCGCCCTCTCCAAGCCATCTTTCCTACAATTTACTGTATTTTTTGGAGTATAAGACACTCCGGACTATAAGTTGCACCTACCTTTTTGTGGGAGGAAAAGAAGAAAAAAAACTTGCCTCTGCCTCCCAGCAATTTGCCTCCTTGCAGTAAACAGCCTGCTTTAGTTTCATTTTCAGCACAGCCTGATTAGTACAAGAAAAAAAAATCAGCCTACCAGCAATTTTCCTCCTTGCAGCAAGCAGCGGAGGCCCACGCGGCAATAAGCAACAGCAATCCCTGCAGCCTGAAACAGCTGAGGGTCGAGAGGCTGATCCAACCGACAATCAGCTGCTTGTACTAATCAGGCTGTGCTGAAGCTGAAATGGGCTGTTTGCTGGAAGGAGGTAAATTTCTGGGAGGCAGAGGCCAAAGGGT
This sequence comes from Pantherophis guttatus, assembly GCF_059756535.1. Lineage (NCBI taxonomy): Eukaryota > Metazoa > Chordata > Lepidosauria > Squamata > Colubridae > Pantherophis > Pantherophis guttatus. The sequence continues at coordinate 11,150,100 of NC_142076.1, read as the reverse complement.
GGGGACTGGTGGGTGATCAGGGCTATATTCGATGTATAAGATGCACCCAAATTTTCACCCTCTTTTAGAGTGGAAAAAGTACGTCTTATACTCCAAAAAAATACAGTAAACTGAACAGCGCCCAGAAGTAGGGCTTCCCTGCTGAGAAGCATGTCTTGCTTTCCAAACGCACCCTAGCTCTATTGTCTGCAGCTCTCCTGCACTGAAGGAAGACCTACGGTAACACTGCAGATGGATTGTGTGTCTGCAAAGGGGGCGAAAAGATGTCATTAAATAATTGTTGTCAACGGTCCAGACAAATGCAACATCTAAAATATCCTCTGGGCAGAAGGGCAAAATACGACTCGCAGGGAGGAAGAATTCATTTCAGAGTTGCTATGCAGTTCTCGTATTGACATCAGTTTGTTTCATTTCGTTTCATTTTCTCTTCCATAAAGTTTACAAGTAGTCCTCGACTTACAACAGTTCGTTTAGTGACTGTTCAAAGTTACAACGGCACTGAAAAAAGTGACTTATGACCGTTTTTCACATTTATGACTGTTGCAGCATCCTTGTGCTCATAAAAATCAAAATTCGGGCACTTGACAATTGACTCCTATTTATGACGGTTGCAGTGTCCCGGGGTCATGTGACCTTCTGACAAGCAAAAGTCCATGGGGAAGCCAGATTCACTTAACAACCACGTTACTAATTTAACAACTGCAATGATCCACTTAACCACCGTGGCAAGAAAGGTCGTAAAATAGGACAAAGTTCACTTAAGAAACGTTTCACTTAGCAACAGAAATTCTGGGCTCAATTGTGGTCGTACGCCGAGGACTACCTGTACAGATGGCACGATACAATTCAGATCTTGCAGACATTTTATTCTGTTCCTCAAAATCTTCTCTCCGGTTTCCCGACTGCAAAGGAAATCCTGATCTTGAAAACCGTGCAAAAGTTTGCCCATATAGCGAAGTTCCCTTCCGAAACCTCACAAGCGTGTCATGGTCTATCTGAGCCTCTGGGAACCAGCGGAGGCCCTTCTCACCTCTTGCGTGGACTCTTTATCTTTCTGGAACTGGTGTCTCTCATGGTTCAACTTCTCTCCCAGCTTTCTCTTGTCCTCCTGCTCTTCCGTGAGCTGAACGGTGAGATCTTCAATTTCGTCCAACAACTTCTGCTTCTCCTAGAAGAAGAAGAAGAAGAAGAAGAAGGGGGGGGGGAGGAAAAAAAAATGAAACTGGGAAACTTCTAGTAGCTTCATCCCCGGGAGAAAGGCTCAGGTCCCTCAGCTATAAAGCACTAGGTTGGCATCCAAACCAGCTAGGCTTAATCTCACCACTTGACTATACCCAGAGGTGGGCTGCTAAGGGTTTGCAGGGGTTCGGGAGAACCTCAAGCTAAGATTCTGTGCAGTTCGGAGAACCCCCAAATCCCATTTCTGGCTGGCCCCACCCAACCCTCCCCTCCCAGGAGTCCCCACGTGGCCTGTTTTGGATGCAGGTAAGTGCAGGGTGCACGGGGAGGCTCAGGGAGGGCAAAAAATGGGCCTACCAGAGGTTCGGGGACTCCAGAGGGTTTCTGGAGCCTGGGGAGGCCATTGCCCTCCCCGAGGCTCGAGGAAAATCTCCGGAGCCTGGGGAGGGCAAAGACGCCCTCTCCGCCATGGTACAGGACGCTAACTAGGCCACGCCCACCATGGCCACGCCCACCCAGCAAGCGGGCAGAGAACCCCTTGCTAAAATTTTTGAAGCCCACCCCTGCCTATATCTGCTGTCTACGGGCAGCAGAACTAGACCAAGAAATGGTGCTAGTCAAGGCCAACATCTGTCCCAGCTGTTGAACCGAAATGGCTGGATTGTGCTTTTTGTATGTGGGATTAGAACTCACTGAGACTCAGCAGACTCAGCTAGCTGGTTGGCCACAGAATTGTCCTCCAATCTTCCTTTCCCGTTAAGCAGCTGCCATCTGCTGCCTCTGTTCTGCCCAACAATAAGGACTAGAGAAGAGTCAACGAAGCTTTGCCCCGTGCTGCTGGTTATTGCGAGATAATGAAGGTTTCGTGGAGACCTCCAGTGCCCCATCTCAATGTTCTGGGATACTGCAAGGGCTTGCATTTCATCTGGGTTTAATAATATGGGGGAACGTAATTGCCTAATCCCGTGATGGCGAACCTATGGCACATGTACCACAGGTGGCACGCGGAGCCATATCTGTGGGCACACGAGCATTGCCCTAGCTCAGCTCCAGCGTGCATGTGCACACCGGCCATCTGGTTTTGGGGCCTTCCGGTCCTACTGGAAGTCAGGAAACGGGCCGTTTCCGGCCTCTGGAGAGCCTCCGGGGGGTGGGGAAAGCCGTTTTCACCCTCCGCAGGCTCCTAGAAAGCCTATGGAGCCTGGGGAGGGCGAAAAACGGGCCTACCGGGCCCACAGTGCCATCACGTGCCAAAAGCAGGGCAGCGCAAGTAGGGGGCGCACGCCTGTGCTGGGGGCAGAGGGCATTGAATTATGGGTGTGAACATGCGCGACCCCCCTGCGCTCCCCCCACTTTTGGCATGCGACAGCAAAAAGATTAGCCATCACTGGCCTAGTCCTTCAATACCTGAAGTAGGGAGGAGGAGGAGAGAGAGAGGAGAAGAAGGAGGAGGAGAAAACTGCCTAGAAGAAAGCACTCACCTCCTCCAGCCTCTCAATATTGGCCTTGAGGCAGGGGACGCAGGACCGAAGTTCTCCGTTTTCATTGTCCAGCTGATGCAACCTGGGCATGTGCATAAACCCAAATGCATGCTTAGAAATCTTATTTATTTATTTAAAACATTTGTATCCCAAAACTTCAGCGGCTACCAATAGAAAATCAAAACCAATTATCTGTGATAAAACAAACAAACAAACAAACAAATAAAACCCGTATTAAAACTGTCAAACCCATAAACAAAAACTTTGCACCAAGTTAAACAGACATCTGTTATGGAGCGTTATCCCAGCTGGCCCTGACAGGGCTGCGTAATGCCACGGACTCTTAATTAATCAACACTATTCAAAAGCTTGCATCAAAAATGCAAAACAAGAGGAAGCGATGCCAGCTTCTTCCTGCTGTTTTTCGTATGGCCTAAACTACAACTCCAATTGTTATTCTTTGGGGATTTTTTTTTTCCTGTATTCTGTGCAACTGAAGACTTCTCTGAAAAAACGGCTCTTTCAGAGCCACAGAGGCCAAGGCAACTGTGCTTCCTTACCAAGCTTCTTTTTTTCTCTTCTTTTGTTCAATTAAAATGTTTTAGCCCAAATCTCCTGTAATCGTTCTCCTAACAGGGCTAGAAATCTAAATATGTCAGATGCAGAATTTGGCAGCTGTGAATTTAGAGCGAGTTAACACTGTGGAAGAGGGTTCAATACACCGAGTGCAGAAATCCCCCTCCTCCCCCCACCTGCCTGTCCCAAATGTTCCTCCAAGTGCACTGAGCAGATACAATTATTATTTTTTTTTAACCTCTGTAATGATTATTTCATTAGCCTCAGGAAATCAGGCATTCAATATTCTCCTGAGGTGATACACAAACTGTCAGGGTTCCAAGGAACACCCCCAACGAAAGAAGACTCTGAGATTTGAGTTTCCTCAAAGTTCCACTTTATTAGAGATGTCATATTGGCACATCTGGGGAAACCCAAATCTGAAAGCTTCCAGGTTTTCCCCACCCAAAGGAAAGTCTAAGTCCCTGCCCAGCACCCACATGTCCATCACATGGCCCAATCAATGCACCGTCCCAACTGGAGATGCTTCCCATCACACCCCTTCAGGTGCAAGGCAGGATGTCCTTGACTCTCAGAGAAAAGAATGTTATTTTGACTACAGATCTCTCCAGCTCCATACAATCCCCCCTCCCGGTTTCCCACAGTAATAAATGTGGTAGGCTGAGATCAAATGCCCAAAAATGGCTTCCAGGCCTGACACAAACGACAATAACCCAGGGACTCCCCATCGCTTCCCTGGACGGATCCATTTTACCGGGCTTGCAGGTTTTCAATCTCTATGCTTTTTTCTCGTTCCATCCTGCTGAGCAGATCTTTCTGTTTCCGGATTTCATCCATCAGAATTTCATCAGATTTCATTTCTTGCTCTTTCAGCTGCTCTTCCAAGGCGTTTGCCCTGTCCGGAAGAAGAGAGGTTTCAAATTTAACGCCACTTACTATCCCATGAGAACAAGAGAGATTTTTCATTGGGATCCACAAAATCTGAGAGTTACACCTGGATTTTCTTGTAGACATTGTGAGGTGATATAGGTTGGAGTGGTGCAGCAGCCTGGAGGTAGAGCTCTCGCCTCACAATCAGGAGGCTGTGAGTTCGATCCTAGGTAGAGACAGAGATTTCTCTCTCTGGGCACACTGAGAATTTATCTGCCGAACTAGATTCCAGATTGGTGACAGGAAGGGCATCTGGCCATTAAAACACTCTGCTAGTTCCATTCAGTTACCCAGACTCCACCCCGCAAGGGATCATGGGGTCATTAAAAGAAGATGATAATTATGAGGTGATATAGGTGGCGTACAAGTTTAAAGCATTTGGTGAGATGGGGCAGCATACAATTTTAATTAATCAGTAAATTGTAGGCGGGGCCACATATCAGGAGTCTGGCAGCCCCTTTTCAGATTAACAGATGTTGTTAAAAGGCACCAACTTTTGTGTTTCATTTCCTCAAGATGCACAGAGGGGTTAAAGCGTTTCAGGTTTTAAACTGGGACTACGGAAGCTGTTATCTGAAGAAGTGCTACCAGACTCTTCTTCCTGTGCTTTTGGCTAATCCCAGTCTGCCTTGGCAATTCTAACGACGGCCTGATTTCTATCTTAGAGGAGGATCAAAAGACGACCACATCTGGCAAAGCTGTAACGCCTTCTCTAGAAGATGGCTTTCTCATCCTCTTTATGGTGTACTAAAGCAGGGGTCTCCAACCTTGGCAACTTTAAGACTTGTGGACTTCCACTCCCATAAATCTTTACGCTCATTTGAATTGCCCTGATTTCCCCAGCGCTTGACACGTAGGTTCCATTAGAAAACGTTCTCTTCTCAATTTCCTCTCTTAAAATGTGTCTGTTTTTTTTAAAAGGCTGACCCCAATTTTTTTTACCGCTTGCCTTGAGCAATAATTAAGTCATTACGCAGCCTAATCCACCGAAGTCCTATTGAGAATGTACTGTTGAAAACGCAGCGGTGTGAAGAAACAATCCTTATAACAATTGTATCAACCTGCCCAGTGGAGGCTTGCTCCCGGTTCAGTCCGGTTCTATAGAATCAGTAGTAAAACCAGCGGGACACTCTGCCCACCCGCCACGAAGTCATCATGGGTGATCTGTGGATGCGCAGAAGCTTATGCGCATGTGCGTGCACTCCAGTTGCGAACCAATAGTAAAGGTAAGTAGAACACACTCCTGAGTCTGCCTACAAAAAGATGAATTTCTAATCTTCTGGCTGTTCTGCAAGCATTTTAAACGAAACCCCTCACCAAACGGTTCAGCTTCCAAACCCCAGCACAAAATTGGAGCCCTGCTCTTTCCAAACAGACAGTTCCGTTTCTCAAGGTATATTTATTTACCTGTGCACCAGCTGAAGGTTTTCTTGCTTTAACCGGCTCTGCTGCTCCCCATTTGCTGCGGTGTCCTTTTCCAACTCTGTCACTCTTTTCTCTAAGAAGATCACCTGCACCGTGGGCATTGACAAAAAACCCCATCAGTCAATTGCAAAAAGGCAGCTTTACTTGGAACAGCTTACATCCTGCCACGATACCTTTAATGTCCTTAAACAACACCTGCCCGTCCCAGTTCCTCGGGAAAGACTCGAGAGGTGGGTTAAAATGCCAAATTCAGTCCGAGCATCTGGCTGACTGTGTGACCAACCGTAACCAGAATAATAAACACACCCATACACAATCTCCTTCGCACTTACCTTATCAGTGATATCCTCCTCCAGGCACTCAGAGCTCTTCTGGAAAGGTTGCTCTATATTATCCATCGAAAAGCTTCCTGTCTGATGCAGGTGTCTGTAAACAAGATAGAGGGACACAAACCAAAGCATGGCTACCACCATCATAACAAACAATGGGTAACCAGCGCAGGCGTTCAACAATGAAATAATATCATATTTCAAATTCATAGCTTGGGGGCTCCCATCTATTATGACCCTCCAGATTTTTGGTGGTCTTTTCTAAGCAATCCGGTCTGCTTTAAGTTCGCTCTAGAGCAAAAGAACAAATTGATAGAACTTTACCCTTTTAATATTTTTGCTCTTTGGAATATGGGATGATCAAAGTCTCACACTTCTCTTCTTGCACACTCCAAAGCAATAAACTGAAAGGATTCGGGGTAGGCTGAGATGTAGCAAGATAGTGAAATAGCTCTCCTAGGACCAGCACCAGAAGTTAAACTGGACCTCTACCACGTCACCCAGCTTCTGTGTTGTGGTCCAAAGTTTGCCGTTTTATGGCAGGTCATTTGAGCCAGGCGTTTTATCAGCCGCTAACTAATAACACAATTTACCACTATACAGGTGTTCAAGCGATTAAGAACCAAGTTCAGTACAGGTGGTCCTCGACTTGCGACCACAATGGAGGCCGACATTTCTGTTGCTGAGTCAGAGATTTGTGAAGTAAATTTTGCCCCATTTTATTATTTATTTATTATATATGCTTTGTGGCGAAGGTTGTTGAGAGTGTGGTTGCACGACAGTTTCCCCAGTACCTGGATGAAACGACGTATCTAGATCCGTTCCAGTCGGGTTTCAGGCCTGGGTACAGCACGGAAACGGCATTGGTCGCGTTGGTGGATGATCTCTGGAGGGCTCGGGACAGAGGTTGTTCCTCTGTCCTGGTCCTATTAGATCTCTCAGCGGCTTTTGATACCATCGACCATGGTATCATGCTGCACCGGTTGGAAGAGTTGGGGGTGGGAGGCACCGTATTACGGTGGTTCTCCCCCTTTCTCTCTGACCGGTCGCAGTCTGTGTTGACAGGGGGGCAGAGGTCGACCCCGAGGCCCCTTATATGTGGGGTGCCACAAGGATCGGTCCTCTCGCCCCTTTTGTTCAACATTTATGTGAAGCCGCTGTGCGAGATCATCCGTGGTTTCGGGGTGGAGTACCATCAGTACGCTGACGACACCCAGCTGTACATCTCCACCCCAGACCACCCCAACAATGCCCTTGAAGTGATGTCCCGGTGTCTGGAGGCCGTACGGATCTGGATGGGGAGAAACAGGCTCAGGCTCAACCCATCCAAGAGTGAGTGGCTGTGGTTTCCGACGTCCCGATATAGTCAGCTGGTGCCATCGCTGACTATTGGGGGCGAAGCATTGGCCCCCACGGAAAGGGCTCGCAACTTGGGTGTCCTCCTGGATTCACGGCTGTCTTTAGAAGAGCACTTGACGGCCGTGACCGGGAGGATTTTTCATCAGGTTCGCCTGATCCACCAGTTGCGTCCCTTTCTGGATCGGGACTCGTTACGCATGGTCACTCATGCCCTCGTCACCTCCCGTCTGGACTATTGTAACGCTCTCTACATGGGGCTCCCCTTGAGGAGCACTCGGAGGCTCCAACTGGCGCAGAGTGCGGCCGCGCGGGTGGTGATGGGAGCGACATGGCGCTCCCATGTAACACCTCTCCTGCGCGAGCTGCACTGGCTCCCGGTGGTCTTCCGAGTGCGCTTCAAGGTTTTGGTTCAGAGCGCTCCATGGCTTAGGACCTGGCTATTTGCGGGACCGCCTGCTACCACCAATAGCCTCCCACCGACCAGTACGCTCCCATAGAGAGGGGCTCCTCCAGGTGCCGTCGGCCAAACAATGTCGACTGGCGGCCCCCAGGGGGAGAGCCTTCTCTGTGGGGGCACCTACTATCTGGAATGAGCTCCCCCCGGAGATACGGAGGATTCCAGATCTGCGTACCTTCCGTCGCGCGCTTAAGACGTTCCTATTTCATCAAGCTGGCCTGACCTAAACTTTTCCTCTTTTTAAATGGGAATTTTAAATTTGGTTTTAAATTATTGGGGTTTTAAAATGGTTCAGCCAAATTTATTTAATTTGTTTTATCTCTATTTTAAATTTTGTATCTATATGTTTTATTTTATGGCTGTTCACCTCCCTGAGTCCTTCGGGAGTAGGGCGGTATACAAATTTAATAAAATGAAAAATGAAATGAATTTTATTTTATTAAATTTGTATGCCGCCCTTCTCCTGCTGGACTCAGGGCGGTGAACAGCCAAAATAGGGACCTTTTAGGACATTTCTCGCCACAGCTGTCAAGTGAATGGCTGCCGTTCTCGTTCATAATACGGTTGTTAAGTGAATCTGGCTTCCCCATCGCTTGTCAGAAAGTCATAACAGGTGATCCCATGATCCCGGGACACTGCAACCGACATAATTACATGCTTGTTGTCAAGGGCCTGAATTTTGACCAGGTGACCATGGGGGATGCTGTAATATAGGGGTGAAATGCTCCCGGTTTGGACCGGATCGCCTGATCCGGTAGTGATGGTGTTGGGTGGTTCGGAGAACTGGTAGCAAAAATCCCTTCCCCCCGCATGTCCCCCCATTTTTTCTACAACCTCTTTGGCCGAAGAGGTTGTAGAAAAAATGCTGTTAAAAGCCTCTGATGATCCCAGCTGAGTTGCCTGATCGTCAGAGACTTTTAAAAGCTTTTTTTTTTTTTTTTGCAACCTCTTCGGCTGAAGAGGTTGTAGAAAAAATGGTTTTAAAAGGGGAAAAAAATGGTTGGCCACGTCCACCCAGTCACATTACACCCCCCCCACCAAGCCACGCCCACAGAACCGATAGTAACAAATTTTACATTTCACCACTGCTGTAATGGTCTTTAGTGTGAAATGTGGCCATAAATCGCTTTTTTCAGTGCCGTGGTAACTGAACGGTCACTAAATGAACTGTTGTAAATTGAAGGCTACCTGTATCCCACGTCATTCCCCCAGCAAAATCTCACCCATCCCTATTTTTTATTTTCTTTGGAGATATTTTTTTACCTCCTAATCCAGCCCTCAAAACTTGGGATTTTTTTTCTAGGGGGGTTCTCCCTTCCATGCATTCACACAAAAACGTAAAGGTTCCCCTTGCACATATGAGCTACTCGTTCCCGATTCTAGGGGGCAGTGCTCATCTCCGTTTCAAAGCCAAAGAGCCAGTGCTGTCTGAAGACATCTCCATTGTCATGTGGCTGGCATGACTCAACTCCAAAGGCGCACGGAACGCTGTTTCTTTCCCACCAAAGGTGGTCCCTATTTTTCTACTTGCATTTTTTACGTGCTTTCGAACTGCTAGGTTGGCAGAAGCTGGGACAAGTAACAGGAGCTCACCCCGTTTTGCGGCACTAGGGATTCGAACCGCTGAACTGCCGACCTTTCGATCGATAAGCTCAGCGTCTCAGCCACTGAGCCACCGCGTCCCCATACAACACATGCATTCACACAAACATAGGGCTAATTAGCTTCTAAGCCCAAAGGGGGTTGGTCAGATGCTGACACTTATATTATCCATCCAATTTCAAAGAAGAATCCTGAGGGCACGGCCAGCTATGCAGGGCACTAACTGGCTGAAGCATCTGCTTCTCCGCCAGGGAAAGACGAATGGCTCTCTCCTTTGGAGATCTTTATTGATCAGAGAAAGAAATGATTCCACGACATTCCTGGTGATTGGAAGTAACAATTCATCCTTTTCCCTTCCCGCCCCATGAGAAGAAACTGCCCGAGGAAAACCGGATCCCTTCAAAACAAGGGAAAAGGAAGAAAAGAAACACCATCCTACCTTGCTACCTTTTTGCTGGAGAGTCTCTTATTCGGGCTGTGGAAACAAACAACAGGAAAACTAAGTCAGGAAAGCTGACACCAAACAAGTCACGGTGAAACAGGAAGCAAGCAAAGACAGAGCCGTATCCTTTACAATTTGCAGCACAGCACACAAACATACCACTCCCACGTTGCATGCATCGCCCTTCCCTTCGTCTCAGCCCTCCGGCCATGCCAACCTTTGGAAGTCCCTCCCAAGGGTGCTTTCCTTAGAGAAGCATCACAATTGACCCTCTCTGGAACCTGTAGACCAGTTTCTTCTTCAACTCCCAGAATTCCCCAGCCAGCAAAGGTTTTTTTTTTTTTTCTGGTTCAGGGCGAGACCTCTCTTTGAGTGGCCTGCCAAGGAGGCAATAATCCAGGTATTTCGTTGGAAGAAGACAAAACAAGGTTTCACCGAACGTGAAACCATCGGCCAACAGGTAATAAAATTGCTCCCCCGACTAATAATAATATTATTAATGTTCTCCTACATTAAAAAGCAGAGACATCACCCTGCCAACAAAAGTGCGTATAGTCAAGACGATGATTTTCCCAGTTGCAGTGTATGGCTGTGAAAGTTGGACCATAAGGAAGGTTAAGTGCCAAAGAATTGAGGCCTTTGAACTCTGGTGCTGGAGAAGACTCCTGCAAGTCCCTTGGACTGCAAGGCGATCCAACCGGTCAGTCCTAGAGGAGATCAACCCTGACTGCTCTTTAGAAGGCCAGATCCTGAAGAGGAAACTCAAATACTTTGGCCACCTAATGAGAAGGAAGGACTCCCTGGAGAAGAGCCTAATGCTGGGAACGATTGAGGGGAAAAGAAGAAGGGGATGGCAGAGAACGAGGTGGCTGGATGGAGTCACTGAAGCCGTCGGCGTGAGATTAAAGGGACTCCAGAGGATGGTAGAGGACAGGAAGGCCTGGAGGAACCTTGTCCATGGGTTCGCGATGGGTCGGACACGACTTCATGACTAACAACAACATTAAGAAATACAATTCCACAGCAACCCTTGGAGGGTGTCTGGGATAGTGTCCCTATGGTCTTGGAGGGGTGGGGGGGCGGGGACGGGATTCAATAGCTCAGAGAAATACATGGATGCATCTGTCTCATGCAATTCTGAAGGTCTTTGGGTGTCTCCATCACCCTTGGTCCTATTTGGTGGCTAAATCTTTCTGAGCTATCTATACAAGATCTACATTCAAGGACACAGCTCTCCATACAAGCCAAAAGCATCTGATCCAGATATCCCTGGACCAAGCTGTTTCAGAACCCATCTGTTCTAGATGTTCTACCAACATCTAGAAAGCTAGCTCTACTTCTACACGTTTCAAGTATCACTTTCTCTTGGGATTTATATTACTGAATGACATTTCACTGGATTGTCTGAATTTCTCTCCGGTCTCCCTTAGGACAACGTCACACTTTTCTTTGAACACACACAATGGCTTCCAGAGGGCCTTCCCTGAGTTATTCCTTCATCTTCTGCGCTTCATCAAACATCACATTTTGTTCTTTCAGGGGTATTCCAAACAACCACACTCGCAATACACATAAAGGTATGTTTTCCTGTGAAATACCATCGAAGTAAATTACAAATATGAATGTTCACCATAAATTGATGGCTGGAAATTAAGCAGTAAGGAAAAGCGTTCCAGAGATATGTCTTGTAGGAGCTGGGCTACCATCAAGAGTGCCAACAGCCTTGGCATTTACTCTTTATTCGGCATAGCCTTCCCTCAACTTGAGGTCCTTCTAGATCAGTGTTTCTCAACCTTGGTAGCTTGAAGATGGGTGGACTTCAACTCCCAGAATCCCCCAGCCAGCACTGCTGGCTGGAGGATTCTGGGAGTTGAAGTCCACCCATTTTCAAGCTACCAAGGTTGAAAAAAACTGTTCTAGATGTTCTGGTCCATCAGAAGAGGCCTTGTTGGGAAGTGACCACCTCCAGCAAATAATTCCCTCAAGGACATGAGGAACCATCACTCAAAAATAAAGACGGGCAACATTTTGCAGATTAAAGGACTTCCCCATCAGTCTTCATCAGCAAAGGCTCCACTCCAAAGCTTCCAAAATTACAAAATTCTCACCTGACCCTCTCCCTGCACCAGCAACCATGCTACACCATGCAGGGTAGTCCTTGACTTACAAACGTTTGTTTAACGACAGTTTGAAGTTAAAACAGCACTGAAAAAAGTGATTTGTGACCGATCCTCGCACTTATGACCGTCACAGCATCCCCATGGTCACATGATCAGAATTCAGGCGCCTCCTAACTGGCATGTTTTTACAATTATTATGAGGTCCTGCGATCACCATTTGCAAAAGTCAATGAGGGAAGCACTCAACAACTTGCAGTGATGGGCTTAACGACTGTGAAAAATGGTCATAAAATCAAGGCACGACTCAATTAGCAATGGGAATGCTGGTCAACTGTGGTCATAAGTCAAAGACTACCTGTAAATGAATTTGGACACTAAACCTGACTTTTCATGGCCTTCCAAATAAATTGCCTCCTCAGGGGGCTGCCCCATTCTGCTGAATAAGATAGGGCAGCCCTAAATTTTAGTCCCTATGAATTCTGGTAGTGCAGAGAAGGGCCCCCAGTGGTGGGATTCACATTTTTTTACTACTGGTTCTGTGGGCGTGGCTTGGTGGGCGTGGCGGTGGGTGTGGCGTGGCTTGGTGGGCGTGACAGGGGAAAGTTACTGCAAAATCCCCATTTCCTCCCAATCACCTGGGACTCGGGAGGCAGAGAATAGATGGGGGCTGGGCCAGCCAGAGGGGGTATTTGCCAGTTCTCCGAACTACTCAAAATTTCCGCTACCGGTTCTCCAGAACTGGTCAGAACCTGCTGAATAGCACCTCTGAGGCAGGGGTGAAATCCAGCAGGTTCTGACGGGTTCTGGAGAACCAGTAGCAGAAATTTTGAGTAGTTCGGAGAACTGGCAAATACCACCTCTGGCTGGCCCCCGAGCGGGGTGGGAATGGGGATTTTGCAGTATCCTTCCCCTGCCATGCCCACCAAACCAAACCACGCCCACCTAGCCACACCCACAGAACCGGTAGTAAAAAAAATTGGATTTCACCACTGCTCTGAGGGCCCCCATCCTATGATGGTAGACTTTCATTGGTTGACAACCACTCATGAGGTAGCGGTCCTCATTTTTTGTAACCAGCTGGCACGTTCCTCTTCTTTCCGCTTCCACCTCTGCTCCATGTAGATCACAAACCGCCAAGTTAAGGAGGAATTAAGCATCGCATCCACATTAGGATCACAGGGAACCATGCAAAGAGAAAGCTGTAGAGCAGAACACACAAACACACATAAAGCATTCCCACCAGCAATGTCCTTGCTTTAAGCTTAAATAACCATCAAAGAGGCTTTCTGGGTTTGAAGGAAGGAAGGCCATTTCTAGAAGCACTGACGGCATTATCTATCGTTAAAACGATCGGGGTCAGACCATGTGCATTCTCCACAAGCAATAATGGTCCCTGTTATTGAGAAACTCGTGTGTCCTTTTAGAGGACGCTGGTGGTATATCCCACCCGAGAGAATAATGGATCCAAAATATGGAAGAAAGCAAGAGAAGGAACATGTAAATCAGGGGTGTCAAACTCAAGGCCCGCGGGGGGCTAGATCCGGCCCACGGGGTGCTTGGACCTGTCCCGTGGGGCCCGCCCGCGGGGCCTCTGCCAGCGAAAACGGAGCCCGGGCAAGCTGCCCGTGGCCTCCCCAAGCTCTGTTTTTGCTGGCAGAGGGCTGCAGGAGGCCTTCGCGGCTGAAAACAGAGCCTCAATGAGTGACATCGAGCTGGCCATGCCCCCCCAGCCACGCCCCCCCACGCCCCCCCCAAGGTCACACACAACCCTGATGCGGCCCTCAATGAAATCGAGTTTGACACCCCTGATGTAAATGAAGATTTTTTTTTCCAAAAAAGTTTTTTTTATATTATATTTTATATTTCTGATAAACATATTTAGATGTACAGTCATTTATCCATCATTTTTTATTCATCTTATCTTTTAACTTTCATTTTTCATTTTTAATTGTTCGGGGCTGCTCTTTTACCATTTACCCTTCTTTATTTTGCCACAACTTTTCTTCTTCTCTTCCTTCCTCTATCTCTTCCTACTTTCTTCGTTCTTCCTGTCCTTCTCTTTCCTACTTCCCCTTCCCTTCCCCCACTCCTCTCTTCTTTCCCCCTTCTAACCCTCTCTCCTACTCCTCTTTCCCCTCCCTTTTCTTCCTCTCCTTTTCCCTTTCTTCTCTCTCTCCCTCTCCCCTCCTCTCTTCTCCCTTTCTCTCTCTCTACTCCTTTCCCTCTCTCATTGTTTCCCTTTTCAATTCAATCTAGAATGGTATTCAAGCAGCCCCGATTTTCTATTTATTCTCTATTCTCATTTCTATTTCTTATTTATTTAATAATTACATCTATTTCATCACTTGTGTACATTTTTATAATAATCTCACTTTTTCCCTCCCCCTCCCCTTTCTCCCTTTACCTAGGCATCATCTGGGTTTCTGTTCTTCTAATTATTTTCTCCCATCTTTTCCATATCTATTTTATCTCCATACCCTTCTTCATATTTCCTATCTAACCAATCATAAAATTTATCCCAGGTCTTGAAATGCATCTGTTAGGATATGGTTTGAGCCTAACAGTTGTCCAGGCAATATAAGTGTACTGTAACTTTAATCTGTAAATGTATTATGTGACTTTAATGCTGAGTCATGCTGTAATTAGGTAATGACTGGTTGTGAGAGTATTTAAGCAAGGTATTGTAACATGTTCAGTTGCTGCTATGCTATGCTGCCATTGTGTATGAAGATGATGAGATGATGAAGCTGCTATGATATACTGCCATGATGATGAGCTGCTATGATAAGCTACCATTGAGAGGAGTTGTTATCTGCTAATCATCGTTTGATGGATCTGCAACCATCGTGGTTTGTGAACCAGAGTGAGTTTGTTATTCTAATCAACTACTGTTTGTTGGGTAAGAAGATTCTGTAACTACTGGACTGATTTACTGGCAAAGACTTGGAATTTGTTTAAAGACTATGAGACTGTTTTTCTACTATAAAGTAAGCTTTTGATAAACCAGTTTGCATAACTCTTATACATTGCTCTCAGCAACGTTTCCTTGTGCATTTACTCTGCTGGTTGGTAACACAACACCAATATCCTTAACAACATCGACTCTTCTTTATCTTTTATTCTCAGTGTTAATCTGTTCATTTCTGCATATTCTAAAATTTTCTTTATAATTTCTCTTTCTAACAGGATTTCAATCTTCTTAGATTTTAGATACAAGAGAAGGAACCAACGTCCAGGCTAGCTGAAGAAAGTCTGCCGACATGCAATGCATATTTTTTTTTCTTTTAAGAGATCGAAAAGCAAGGACATATGCTTGATTAAAAACACACACAGCTCATGCTTTTAAGAAAGGAAGTGCCATGCCTCAAACCGGTTACCTATTCATTTCAAGATCACTGAGGCGGGAGGAAAGATCTTCGAGGCGGTTGATTTGTTTATGGCACTGGCTACAGTAAAACTCAAACACCTCGTCAGTGATAATGCTGTGCAGTTTCGTGGCAAGTGGGTTGGTGCTAGAGAAATCACATTGACACGTTAAGTGAGGTCTTTTACACGCACACACACGCAAAAAAGTCGTAGCTTGGGTGGCTTACAGAAGTTTTGGTTTTTTTTTCAAAAACAGAAAGTTGAAAAGTTATGAGTGAGGGGTCCTTGGTGCTCTTTGACCCTGGGGGCTTTTTTTGCCAACATTTCATAAACCAACAAGTGCTAGCGCTGATGATGTTACTTAGTTGGGTCGTGAAACATCTATATGTCAAAATAATGAGCCTCGGTGGCGCAGTGGTTAGAGTGCAGTATTGCAGGCTACTTCTGCTGACTGCCGGCTGACTGCAATTTGGCAGTTCAAATCTCACCAGACTCAAGGTGGACTCAGCTTTCCATCCTTCCGAGGTGGGTAAAATGAGGACCCAGATTATTGGGGGCAATAAGGCTGACTCTGTAAACCGCTTAGAGAGGGTTGTAAAGCACTGTGAAGCGGTATATAAGTGCTAATTGCTATTGCTATAACAATACAACAGAGTTAGAAGGGACCTTGGAGGTCTTCTAGTCTAACCCCCTGCTCAAGAGGAGACCCTATACTATTTCAGACAAGTGATTGTCCAATCTCTTCTTAAAAACTTCCAGTGTTGGAGCATTCAGAACTTCTGGAGGCGCAAGTTGTTCCACTGATGAATTGTTCTCACTGTCAGGAAATTTCTCCTTAGTTCTAGGTTGCTTCTCTCCTTGATTAGTTTCCACCCATTGCTTCTTGTCCTGCCCTCAGGTGCTTTGGAGAATAGCTTGACTCCCTCTTCTTTGGGGCAGCCCCTGAGATATTGGAAGACTGTTATCATGTCTCCCCTAGTCCTTCTTTTCATTAAACTCGACATACCCAGTTCCCGCAACCGTTCTTCATATATTTTAGCCTCCAGCCCCCTAATCCTCTTGATTGCTCTTCCCTGCACTCTTTTCAGAGTCTGAACATCCTTTTTATATCATGATGACCAAAACTGGATGCAGTATTCCAAGTATGGTCTTACCGGGGCATATCAATATGGCTGGTGCTGACAGTATTAAAAAATAAACGAACAGAAAAGATTTACTTTTTCTTTTGGGGGGGGGAAAGCTAGCTTGTGACTGACATTCCCTTCCAGGGAAATAAAACTTCTGAAAGCCAGCAGGCTTAGTCGGAGAAAGGTTAATTGTGAAAGCCGCAATCATCAAACAAACACAGTTAAACAGGCAAACTGCTGGGGAAAAAAAAAAATCAATCGTGGGATCTTCATCCGTACTGTTTTGTGAAGGAACGAGACACCAGAAAAAGCATTCATCTTCCACTGAACAGAACAGAGAAATAAGATGCATACAAACCACAGGAGATTCACACCCTTGGAACCATACGTTTAACATTTCTTCCCCCCACCTGGCAACACTACCCCCCTTTTCCCAATCCTATCTCCCAAACTTTTGGTATAAAAATCAAGAGGTTCCTTTCTTCTCCCTGGATTTTTCCCCGCTATGGGTAGGTTCAAACTGAAGTTGTCTGGTGGGCATCACAACTTGGAGGAAAGAGTGTGCGGTCAAGGCCTGATTTCTCAGCAAGCCTTTTTCTGAGAACCATAGAATCCTAGAGGAGAGAAGGGACCTTGGAAGTCTTCTAGTCTGACCTCCTGCCCAAGGCAGGGGTCCTTATCAGCGGTGAAATCCTCTGCTACCGGTTCTGTGACTCTGCTACCGAGCGCGCACTTCGTGCACAGCGCTAAAAAAGGAACATTTTGAAGCCTTCTGAGTCTGCAAAGGAAAGTAGAACAGCAAGGGGGGTGGGGAATCCGCTGTACCATGCGATTTAGACTAGCTAGAAAGCAGGAAATCTGACGATTCCAGCTAATATAAATCGCACGTCACAGCTGATCGTTGCCTAGCGGATCGTCGGAAATACCGGTTCGCCCAATCGGGTAGCATTTTTTTTTACTACCAGTTTGCGAGAATCGGTCCGAACCGGTAGCATTTCACCCCTGGTCCTTATATCATTCTGAAGCACCCACAACTTTTGGATGCAAGCTGTTCCATTGATTAATTGTTCTCACTGTCCGAAAATTTTCTCTTTAGTTCTATGTTGGATCTCTCTTTAGCAAGCTTCCATCCATTGCTTCTTGTCCTTCCCTCCGGTGCTTTGGAGGACAAGTCAACCTCTTCTTCTCTGTGCAGCCCCTCAAGTACTGGAAGACAGTTATCATGGGTCCCGTCCCATCCCCCCTGATCCTTCTCGTCATTAGACTAGACCAGGGGTCAGCAACCCGCAGCTCTGGAGCCACATGTGGCTCTTTCATCCCTCTGTTGCGGCTCCCTTTTGCCGGTCAGCTCCACAATTGATAAGGCTTTTGGTTAGGACAGGAAAAAGGATGCCATGCTAGGAGGAGACTCTATGGTGAGGGAACCAGACTTCTGGTCGGCTCCAGAATTGAATGGGGGCTTCTGGTTAGGACCTTTGTGACTCTTTGAGTGTTTAAGGTTGCTGACCCCTGGACTAGATATACCTAATGTTCCCTTAACCATTCATCATATGGTTTATTCTCCAGACCCCTTATCATCTTCGTTGCTTCTTTCCCATGCCTTGATGACATGAAGATGCGGAGAGGTCTCCAAGGCTGAAATTTGGCTCTTCCAAGTCTTCTCAATTTAATCACACAGTTGCTTCTCTAGGACTATGTTTTAAAGTTAAGATTCTGAATTATTCCTTCCTGTTTGAGGCATTTGAGATAGTGGAAAGCCTCCATCGGTTTATTTTGTGTATCTCCTGATCCACCTCAGGACCAAGAGAAAGTTCACGAGGTATCTAAACCAGTGGTTCTCAACCTGTGGTCCGTGGACACCCCCTCCCCGGGGTCTCCGCCATGTCGTCACAGGACTGTGAAGGCTTGAAAGGAATGTTAGGATCTTGAGTTAAGTCTTGGCGGTCCGTGGCCATGGTCCATGGTCAGAAAAGGTATTTAAAGGGGTTCTGTGGCGAAGTAAAGGCTGAGGACTACTGATCTAAAACACACACACATACACACGAGGTACTATATAGTCCAGGAGATCATTCAAGGTTTCTTTCTTGGCTGTAACTGCAGCTGGGTTATATAGCACAGGAGTGAGAAGGATTAAAAAATCAAAACGGGATTTTCCCCCAGGCTGTGCTAATCCAGATTATCCCACCTTCTCCGGGGTTGTTTCAGATTCTGGACAGAAATCATGCAAACAAGCTTCCCTGAGCATCTCTCTCTCCCTCCCTCTCTCTCTCCCTCTCTCTCTCTCTCTCTCCCCCTCTCTCCCTCCCTCCCTCCCTAAGAAAAACATCACAAGCACAGACGAGATGTAAACTTGAACACGTCAATACTAGGCATCTCTCTTGCTTATTCTTAAGAAGCCTTCGTTGGACTTCCTGTGACGTGCGAGTGTGTCAAAAAAAAAAAAAAAAAAAACCACCCTAACTGGACCTGAAAGCAATGCTGAGGGCCACTGGCTCGTGCGTATGTGCCAATAAATACCTGGGAGAAAGGAAAGAGGAGCTGCTGAAGCCACTCTCTCCATTGCACAAGCTGTCCGAGAAAAGGTCCCCCTCGTTCCCTTCTCCGTAGTCCTCAAAATGCTCCTCTCCGCTGATTACAGTGACGATGGCGTGGCTGTTGACATCGGTGGTCAAGGACAAGTCATGAGGGTGGGATCTGTTGGGAGAAAAAGAAGGATCAAAGCATCAAGAGAAGGCATCGGGAAGAGGGCACGGGACCTAGCGAACGGTTTACACATTGCTGTGATGTGACCGGAGGCCAATTCAGGAATTCCATCACCAGAGACGACACTGAAAAGAGGCTGGGAGTGTAGATCTCTAAATTCCCAGGTTCATCTAGAGCAGGGATGTCAAACTCAATTTCATTGAGGGGCACATCAGGGTTGTGTTTGACCTCGGTGGGGCCAGGCGGCGTGGCCAGCTCAATGTCACTCATGTTGGGGGGCACCTGGGGTGGCCAAGTGCTAAGGCAGGACTTCCCTCAGACCCTCCCTTACTCTCATCACCTTCCTTCCTTCCTTCCTTCCTTCCTTCCTTCCTTCCTTCCTTCCTTCCTTCCTTCCTTCCTTCCTTCCTTCCTTCCCTTTCCCTTTCCCTTTCCCTTTCCCTTTCCCTTTCCCTTCCCTCTTCATTCTCCTTTCTTCTTCCATCCCCTCTTTCCTTATTTTTCCTTCCTTGCTCTCTTCCCATCTTTTTCTTTGTCTTTCCTCTTTCCCTTTCTCCTTTCCTGTCCCTTCTTGCATGCCCAAATGTAAAAGGGGAAACATTTCTCCTTTTGTTTTGTTTTTAGTTTGCTTTGCTAAACCTCTGCCAGCGAAAATGCAGCCTGCGCCCGGCCCCTCCAAGCCCCATTTTCACTGGCAGAGGCACCGTGAGCCTGTCCTTTGCTGTTTCCAGGGTGGCCCCGCAGGCCAGATCTAAGCGAGCCTTGTGTTTGACACCCCTGATCTAGAGCAATAGTAATAAAACTTAGACTTATATACCGCTTCACAGTGCTTTATAGCCATTTCTAAGTAGTTTACAGAATCAGCATATTGCCCGCAATTTGGGTCCTCATTTTACCGACCTCGGAAGGATGGAAAGCTACGTCAACCTTGAGCCAGTGAGAATCGAACTGCTGGCAGTAGGCAGAGTTAACCTGCAATATTGCATTCTAACCACTGTGCCACCACAGCTCTTTGCCACACGGCAATGTTTCTCAACCTTGAAGATGTGTGGACTTCAACAGCCCATATTTCCCAACCAGATGAAGTCCCACAACATCTTCAAGCTGCCAAGGTTGAGAAGCACTGGTCTTCTAGAGCAAGGATCAGCAACCTGTGGCTCTGGAGCCGCATGTGGCTCTTTCATCCCTCTGCTGCGGCTCCCTGTCGCTGGTTGGCTCCACAATTGATAGGGCTTTTGGTTAGGGCAGGTAGAGGAAAAAGGACGCTGCGCTAGGAGGAGACTGTATGGTGGGGAAACTGGACTTCCGGTCAGCAGAGGAAAAAGGGCGCCGCACTAGAAGGAGTCTCTATGGTGGGAGAACTGGACTTCCGGTCAGCTCCATAATTGAATGGGGGGCTTTCGGTTAGGACCTTTGTGGCTCTTTGAGTGTTTAAGGTTGCCGACCCCTGTTCTAGAGGGAAGACTTTGGAGAAGACCATTCCAGAACAATCTGGGGCTCAGTGTGTAGGAGCAGTGTCACCTTGGAAGCAAAGTGCTAGTTATTGAACGTCTACAGGAGGCAGCTGGGCCACAACCAGCAAAGACATGAAATCTTGTTAAAAAGAAAAATACAAGCAGTGCAGTGCATTTGATGTGACCAGAATCTAATGCTTAAAGGAGGACATTCCCTTTGGATTCAGAAGTTCTTGTTTCTCACCCCCAGCATTTTCTTTCTATAAACGAAAGAAGCTCTAGAAATACACAGCCACCTTTGCAGGATTTGTACATCGTTCCACACTGTAACATCATGTGGGCTGAATTCTCACCGCTTTCATGTTCACGTCATTGTTTCTTGCAGTTGAAATGTGCTTCAAAGCGCTTCTTTTTATCATTTTGTAGCATTTTGCAAGCAGCAGATCGGCTGAACGTGGCACAAAGCCTCAGGTTTGATCCCCAGTATTTACTACATTTAAAAGGACTTAAAAAATAAATAATGGAGCAGCCTGTCTTTCTGGTGCCTGTCAAAGGAGACAGCCCTGGGCTATAGAAGAAAACCAGATATAAATCTTCTGGAATAGCAAGTAGTTTGTGCACGTGCAAAACAGCAAGTTTTTCACAGAACCTCCTAGGGCAGAGATTGGCAACCTGTGGCTTTGGAGCCGCATGTGGCTCTTTCATCCCCCTGCTGCGGCTCCCTGTCCCCAGTCAGCTTCACAATTGATAGGGCTTTCAGTTAGGACAGGTAGAGGAAAAAGGACGCCATGCTAGAAGGATACACTATGGTGGGGGAACCAGACTTCCGGTCAGCAGAGGAAAAAGGATTCCGCGCTAGGAGGAGATACGATGGTGGGGGAACCAGACTTCCGGTCAGCAGAGGAAAAAGGATTCCGTGTTAGGGGGATACACTATGGTGGGGGAACCAGACTTCCGGTCAGCAGAGGAAAAAGGATTCCGCGCTAGGAGGAGATACGATGGTGGGGGAACCAGACTTCCGGTCAGCAGAGGAAAAAGGATTCCGGGCTAGGGGGATACACTATGGTGGGGAAACCAGACTTCCGGTCAGCAGAGGAAAAAGGATTCCGCGCTAGGGGGATACACTATGGTGGGGGAACCAGACTTCCGGTCAGCAGAGGAAAAAGGATTCCGGGCTAGGGGGATACACTATGGTGGGGGAACCAGACTTCCGGTCAGCAGAGGAAAAAGGATTCCGCACTAGGAGGAGACATGATGGTGGGGGAACCAGACTTCCGGTCAGCAGAGGAAAAAGGATTCCGGGCTGGGGGAATACACTATGGTGGGGGAACCAGACTTCCGGTCAGCAGAGGAAAAAGGATTCCGCGCTAGGAGGAGACATGATGGTGGGGGGAACCGGACTTCCGATTGGCTCCAGAATTGAACAGGGGGCTTCCGGTCAGGGTCTTTG